>NW_016690240.1:666822-767054 GCF_001604755.1 Lepidothrix coronata | reverse complement strand
AGGTGGCCCGGGCCCCGCCGGCCCCGCCACCCTGCCCCGGCCTGCCGGTGTCTTTCCCCACTGTCTGTAGACAGGCAGGCGGCGAGGGTGAGCTGAGCCCTCTCCCAGCCCCGAAATGACGCAGCCCCTGCTCCAGCATCGTCGCCCGTTTGGGCTGGCTCCATTTCAGGAGCTCCGTCGCCGGCCACGTCCTCCTCGCCGGGCTCCCCTCCCTCCCTCCCGGCGCTCCCCGGGGGCGCTCTCAACCCCCCCTCGCTCCCGCTTCCCCCCGCCGCCCCAAACTCCTTCCTAAGGACCGTGGGATGCTGGTGAGCTCTGGTGAGAGTTGCCGGTCTCCAATTCCAAACGGGGAGCCGCCGGGAGCGGTGAGGCAGCCGTGCTGGGGGAGAGTGGTCGGGGGGATAGGGAGGCAACGAAGGAAGGAGGCGGGGGGCGCATCCACGCACACCCCCTCTCCCCCCATTTGGCGCACCCCCTGCTCCCGGGAACGTGCAGCGCCCGCGCCCCGCCCGGCCCTGTCAGCGCAGCGGCGGCTCCGCGACCCCCGACGGGGCTCCCGCCGCGCCCCGCACGACTCCCCTCGTCCTCCCCAAAGCGTGTGAGGAGCGTGCAGGGACACACTCACCTCGCCACTGAGGGTCCCTCTTTTCCTTTATCCCCCTTCTTTTCCTATCCCTTCCCCCCCCGCAAAAGAAACCACAAAAACCCCCAAAAAACAAGCCCCAAAAAGCCCAATAATTTGCATACCGTTTGTCACCCTCGCTCAGTATTCCCCCCCACCCCACCGCTTCTTTTATCGCCCCTTTCACCCCCGCCCAGACCGACCCTTCTCCCCCACTTCCCCGCAACCCGGGTGCAACCGGATGGCAAAAATCAAAGCTGGATCCAATTTACCCCAGTTGTCTTCCTTTGAACACTCATAAGGTAGGTATGGTGGGATGCTGCGCTCCCACTCCCCATGTGCTCAGTGAGGTGCCTTCCTCTCCACCCTCTCTCCCCCTCCCCCCCATGCCGCTCTCTATTCCTTAATTGGCTCTATCTTGATGTGCACTTGTTTTGTTTAGCCTATTTTACCATTGCGGACGAGATAGGCAGAAAAAGGAGCGTTTGACTTGGTATGTCTCTCTGATTTTTTTTTTGTTCCCCCCCCCCCCCTTCGAGGTTAATTTGCATTCGAAGTCTAATTCATATTTCAAAATCCTGGCATTTGAGGACTGTATAGGAACAGGGCATTCATTTCTGTTTTTGAGGAGGAGCCTTTCCTGCATTTACTCCTCTCTGCATAATTTCATTGTGTTCACAAGTGACAGGGATTTGCATCAGTTATTTTGCAATTTATTTTTTAAAAGAGTTGGATCAAATTTACGGAAAAAAAATTATTTTTAAAATTGCCAAGGGAGTAAATACTGGGCATTATAAAAGGACCATACATTACTAACAATGTTGCAAACTTAAGAGTTTAAGGCACAGACTATATTAATCTGCATTCCTTGGAGTTGGATTTCTGAGTCCTGAACATCCAATTTTGATCACAGTCAGAGAAAGTCAACTATACAAATACTGTGGTGTATTTATAGTTCCTCACATTTATTTACAGGTGATTTTACTGCTGTTTGCTACTCTTGCTCCAGCGCTTTGTAATTATTTCACTCCTGCAAGGCATTTCATAGGATTAGATGCTGCTTTACTCATTAAAGATTTTCGGCTTATCCAGCTGTAACTTTCATCCATAACTCTGGAAATAGTTATGTGGCCACGTGGACTTTATGGAAAGATTATAAAAGATATGTGGATATAAAGCAATCTTTTTATACGTCTATGTATCTTTCAGTTCTTTGGATATGATGAAGAATCCGTCTACATTTAGGCCTTTATGGGTCCTTTAAGGACTTCTTTCACAATTTTATTTGTATCTATAGAATGAATTTTCTTTATGTATGTAGGGATTACATGAATGGCATATGTTGCATAATATGCATATGAGGCCTTTCAAGTATTTCTGCACACACACAAATTTATTTTTGACAAATGTATGTGTGTGTGTACATGCATGTTTATACATGTGTGTGATGAAAAACATACTGGAAGAGAAAACTGCCCAAAATAAAAAATGTTCATAAAGGAAAAGCTGTTAAAGTAGTTCACTGGGAGTTTGCATCTGGTGCTTTGCAAAAGTCACTTAAGTTGCAGACTTTACTCTAAATACATTTATATACCCCCATTTCAGCATAAAAATCTCTCGGCATGTATTTGTCCTTCTATAACTAAGTGAGGCTATGAATTATGCCTAAAAAGATGCCACTGATATAAAAACCTTGTAAAATAGTAATGAAATATGGAATTTTATATAATGCCAACAACTGTAGCATGATTCTTGGCATAAGCAGTTTAGTGCAATTTCATTTGTCTGAACCAGAATGATATTACAAAGTGAATTAATAGAACATTAGTACTGAAAAAAAGAAACACTTCTTCCTTTGAAATATGAAGTGCCACTAACTTGAGATGAAACCTGAAAGTCAGTGAATAATATATGGGAAATATTAATATTTTAAATGTATCATATTTAAAATTGCTGTGAACTTAAACAAGGTTTCACATCAAGAAAAAACAAGTAATTCATTTTAGGTTCTAATTTTATATGCAACATTTTACAATTGACGCACTTCACTAAAGAAGGGAAGTCAGGTATGTAAGCATATTTTGTAATTTTGCACATGAAATAAAGTCATTATGGAATATGAATTTAATTTGGAAAATGATAAAAAAGAATATTTATTTTATTTTTTCTACTGTGCTGCAAGGAAAACATTTTTAAGTAGCTGATTGAGGAGATGAAATGAACTGATATGGCCCATAATACCCACATGGGCTTTTATACCTTGTGAAACCACATCACAACAGAACCTTTATGAAAAGTATGAAGTCAAGTAATGCAGTCATCTTTTATATTTATAATGGGAGTTGATATGATTCAGCCTAATGTTGTAAAGAGTGAGCCCTCTGGCACTTGGCATTACATTATTTTAAAATTACTCCTGCAAGGAAAGTTAGTAGAAAGAGGGTAGCAGTGTTGAAGCCTAACACTGAAGCTCAGGGGCAAATTGGGGTGCCACTGCCTGTCCTGGCTCTGGTTTAAGTGAGGGCAAAGTGTCACCTTTGGTTCTCTCCTTAGTTCAAAGTCTGTTGGCTCCAGTGTTTCAATGCCCTGCTCCAATGAGCAGGTACAGTTCAGCCTCTGGAAGCCAAACCTGTGCTCCTTAAGATGGGCCAAATCCTCCTTTTCACTTTCATTGAAGCCACTTGGAGTTTTGTCTGATTGGAATGATATGTAGGATATGTATGACTGGGCATTTTGAGCAATTGGGGAAAAAAAAACCTACCCAAACATGCCTTTGCATCAATGGAAAGTGTTGGATGTGTCTGAAAGGGCAGTTGTGTGTTCTGGGAAAGGCTAAGTCTGCCATGACTCTAAGTGCCTATGAACTGTCTTGTGGAAAGACAGCAAAGTCTGGTTAGTCCATAGCCTGGTTCCCACCTACTTAGCTGCTCCCACTAGGAGCTAGTTGCAGGTGGCACAGAAGAAGACAGGTTGGTGGTAGAGAAGAGGGGACACGGTTGTCACTTGCTACACAAGCAGATCTCTTTCTGGACAATTTTGCCCAAAGGCCTGGGATATTTGCTATGGTTCTCTCAATTATCTCCCAATAATTTCAGTAGCTTGTATTTTCATTACAAATGCCCAGTGTCCTTTGGAAACTCACTACAGATATTTTAAATTCAGAATAACTGTGATGGGAAAAAAATAATGCTTTTCCTTTTTATTCAGTTTTATCACAATCACAGTTTATTTAAATATACATTTCTCTGCTGTGAAATAACCTTTCTTTCCACATTTATACCCATGTGCACAATGCTAACTCATAGCAGAAAAACATTTTAGAACACTGTGCCATGCTTATAGGATAATTATTAATCTTGTCAGAATAAAAAGTGTGCTAAAACTATTCCATACAAAGGTTTGTGCCTTAACGTTTTTGAAAAATTTTTTTAAAGTAATCAGAGATGTCATAACAGAGGGAGAAACCATACGATATATAGCACGTAGTAAAAGTATATGACTCCTACAGGACTATTTAGAAATACACAAAGCTTATTTTTTCTCCTTTTGGTTAGTAGACTACTTGAGGAAAAGGTATGTTTTTATTTTTATTCCTGCTTTTGTCTATGAAGACAATGGGAAACTACGATTTCCAGATTTTAGTAGCTATAAATGGTATAAAAATAAGGAAGAGAGATATTAATGATACATATCTGGAGGGATAAATACACAATAATCATGCACTCTGATAGCAGAAAGAAAAATTATTTGACTATAAAACCAATGCTAAATACAAGCAGAATAATATTGTTCTAGTGAGAAATATAGCAACTAAAATGATACAACAAAAATACACTTTTGAAACTCCCCGTATGCTTAGAACTTTTCCAGTTGAATATTCCTTTTTAATGTTTTGTGACCGCTGAGATATAGTTAGTGAACAAGCCAGTCAAAACTTTTCTTTGTTTTCCTACCCCATATCTACAAATCCAAAAATGCAACCTGTAGCAATTCCACTTGATATTAGGAAGGTGATTTTCCTGTTTGTTGCTTGGGTTTTGCTTGAAACTTGATTTTGCATACTCTGACTCGTGCTGAAATTTCTGGGGCATGCAGCAGTGTTTGTAGGGTCATCCACTTATTTTGTGTGGGAGGGCCAGCTTTTTCATACTGGGGATTCATTCAGGCACAGGAAAGGGATATTGCAGGATAGGGACTATTTTTCAAGGGCATTGGGCATTTACCCTCTCATTTGACTTCAGTGAGAACTCTGAAAACTCAATATTAAAAGAAAAGTGCCCATTTTTCTTTAGAAAGTAAAATGTGGACATAGAAATCTGATAAATTTCTTTTGTCTCTGGTTGAAAAAAATGGTAAAATGCTATAGCTGGAAATGTCTTTTTTTATCTTTGAATAGGTTTCGCGTCAGACCTTTGAGTATAAAGCACAAACCTACCTTTCTCCGTGTGATAACTGTTTATTTTACCTTTTTGTTCTGAGGTAGAAAAAATGATTAAACCACTAATGCCCCAAAAAACCCAGACAGAAATAATAGAAATTATTCTTCATTACTGAATTAAGAAAATAAGAAATTTGGAATCTGCATAGGGTGAATTATGATTTTATATGCTGCTGATTTGACTTTTTGAAATTAGCGTCTTCGTACTGAACTCTTGCATATATTTTTATTACTGTTAGGAAAGAATAAGATGCACATTTCAAAGACCTGTTAGAGGGACAGCTTTTTGAACTGTGACATGCTGAAGCCTAGGAAAAATATAGCAAATGTTTTGAGGAGCAATCATGATATGGGGAGAGGAGAGTATCCATAGATGCCTCTCTGCCAGTGAACCCTGTAGCAGGTCATGTGCACCTGGGGCTACGGATTTCTTTTCATAAGAGGAGTAGCAGGAGAACCAAAACACAACTGGTTATTGATCGAAGTTCCCTCAGTGCAACACTATCAAGTTTTGGGATCAATTTTGGCTGGATGGTGTCAAGCTGCAAGTGGGAAAAGGGTCCAATCCAAACCGTTTTGCGCCACCAATGTCCACACTCAGGGCATAATTTCTTCGTCTGCAAGTGGTGGTTGAAGCCATGACTCTTCTCCCAGCAAAACCCAGGACAAGCTGGTCCCATGGCTCCCAGCAGGACTTGTGGTCCCTGGGGGAGGGATGCACCACTTTTTTGTGCGGAACCCACAAGGCTCCCCTCTGCATCCTGATGTCAGTTTTCCTCTGGTTTCATCTCTAACCTCTCTGTTGGGTTTTTTTAATTTTAAATCCTGACTTCGTCTAGAAACGATTGGGCTGCGCTCAGCACCGCCTGTCTTGATAGGTTTGAAATTCCTGGGAAACCTCAATACTGGCACTTTCTAAACACAGTGAGAAAAGCACAGTGGAATATTAATGGGAGAAGCACATTTTAAAGGGGCAACACCACTTTGTAATTTTTGTCTGTTAAAATATATCAGTCAGGGGCAGCTTGGGGGAGTTGCAGCAAAGCCACAAGTGTTCTTCACAATTTAGAGCTTCTGTGTTTTAATTATTTCTTTTTTGCTGCCACTGTGGAAGATCCCTGGAGACAATGGGGCTGTGACACTGAGGAACAGGTTATCCTCATTGTGCAGGGAGCACCATAAAAACACAAAACAGAGACACAGAATAAAATACATCTCCCTTTGTCCCTTCCCATTTTCCCTATTTTCTGCTGTTACAGTAGTTATGTTACATCAGCAGTGGGTAAAAAGGAAAAAAACAAACAGATGGAAATGTATGTCTAAACTGACAGAGCCTTTGTAAATTTTAAGAACTATCTCAAGGAAAATAATAATAATAATAATAATAATAATAAAATAACAACAGTAATAATAATAATAGACATTCTACACTGTTATGTATTTTATTTATTTAAAAACAAATTTATGGAGCTGGCCACACACTAAAAATTGAAGAGTTTGGTACTGCAGTTGCTTTGGTGTATTTTTCAGCATTGTAATGGGCTACAGAGAGACAAAGGAGAATATGAATATATGGCAGTTGGTCTTTAGGTTTGGGTGACATTTTTGCTTGTTTTAACTGTCTTTTTAAAAAACTTATTTTTCTTCTATCATGCTATAGAATTGCAGCAGATATTGATATAGAAAAGCTGGAATTATTTAATAACCAAAATTAGAAGTGATTTTTGTAGTATATTTCTCATTAACAACCTCTTGACTGATAAGGAATCCTGAGGTCCAGGCTAAACTCACCCATGGTGAGAAAGAGTGAGATGATAGATGGACATATTTCTCACCTTCAAAACAGGTTTCTTTAGAAAGTGGTAGAAAGCAACCCCTTTCATAGAGCATTAAAAAGCAAGCTCAACCATGACACTACTGTCACACCTTTCATGGTACTTTTTTTTTCAGGAGTCTGCCCCTGATTTTAGTCCAAAGGAGCTTCTCTTTGAAATGGCGTGTCCAGCTTTGGCGTTTGCCTGCTGAGGAAGAGGTATGCCCTTTGTCCCTCACCTGCAGATGGCTTGGATGCTTTTACTTTCCTGAAGCGAGCACTTCCCAGTGGGCTGCATTCAGAAAGTGCTTTTCATAGCAGTAATACAGAACCAAGTTACAAAAGAATATTAATCCAATACATTCCAAAATTCAAATATGTGTGATTAATAAGCATTATTATCTATAAATAAGGCTCTAATGATACTTTGGCAGTGTTGTAAACACAAGAATCAGAAGCAATTATTGTCATTATTGTTCTGCAAGTACTTTCCATGAATACCAAATGGATATTACTGTCCAGCTCCTCGGCACATAGAAATCCTGTAAAGAAACAGTTGTCAGTCAGTAAGGCCTGGCTGACTGCTGTTAACTATATTTTTCTAAAGTGCAGTGTACCTAAAGACAAAGCCCCCTGAGTTATTGAGAGTAAGACGGTTGATTAAAAAAATTATTCTTTGTGTTTTGCAACCCCCCAAAAGATGTTAAATAAAGCCTATGATAAAGTTTTCACATCCTGTGAGAAGAACAGTTTGTGCGATGGCTGTGATTAAAAAGGGAAATGGATTCTCTGACAAAAAAACTGCCTTTCTTTATGTGAAACCCACAAAGGTGAGAAGGTCCCAGCTAAAAGGTGGTGTGTAAATAATGACACTCCCCAGCTGTAAGAGGTAGCCCACTGGTAGTTTTCAAGGACATGGGATCAAAGGGGCATTCAAATCTCATCACATTTACCTCTCCCCAGTTTGTACAGGTTCCATAGACTGGAGTCACATTGTCGGCCAGGTCCCGCTCTCTGTGACACCCCCACTTGCCTGCCTTTGGCAGTCTCACCTTCCTCACCAAACCTTGCTGCTTTAGACAGCGCCAGCCAACAGCAGCATTTTGTGGTGGGTGTCATGTTGTTCTTCAGATGCCAGGGTGTCATCGCGAGCGGGAACAGTGTGGGTCTGACTCTCTGAATATGCAGAAAGAAAAAGTAAAAAAAACCCCAACCAAACCCCAAACAGTAAGCTTTACTTTCCAAATGTGTTCAATTCATCTTTCCTCTCCTCGATATTTGGGGCGTGCAGCACCCTATACCATGTGGTTTAACATTTTGTTCTCTATTTGTAGGTCAACATTTCCATGATTAAACTTCATCCTTTATTCAGCCTGTTCTGGCTAGGCTTTGCAGCACATGTGATATAAGCTGTTTTCACAGCTAGTAGGCCAAATCTTACTCTGAATAAGGGAGCCAAACATATGTGACTGAGTCAGACACTTAAAGCAACTCCCTGGTAAATGGGAGATAACTCCAGGTGCAGTGATGAACACTGAGAACCAAAAAAGTGGGAAGGGTGGCCAGCATTCCTCTGTACAGGAAAAGAGACATTCTATGCACACAGGCAGTGAAATCATAACCCTACCGAAATTTTGTTCTCCCACATTTGCCTAAGGATACAGAGCCCTCTTCACTGGAGTTACTGGAATCTTTCCATTCGGGGTCAGGACAGCCTGGAGTAGGCTCAGCTGCAGCCAGGCATGAGACAGGTTGTGCAGGAGGGGGATATGGTGGGAGGAAGTGAGGCCCTTTCTGAAGAGCCCACCTTGCATTTGCAGCATGCACAAGGAAGTTGCTGGGGGAACATGAAACACTTTGCATATGGCATTGCATTTCTTTCAGTTGCCCTCTTTTCATCACCTTTACCTGTCTCATTTACTGACCGAGGTTGGTGGTTCTTCTTTTACCTGGGGGCAGGTATCAATTGCTTTAAGTCTGTGTGGTTGGACTGGGTGACTTCTCTGCATAAATTTCTGGAAATGCTGGCCACCCAGAGTGAGAGTTACCCAACCCAATAATCCTAGGTGCAGAGGATTTGTGTTGAAGGACTCTCTTTCTGGCTGTGTGGCCAGCAGCCCTCCTCCTGTCCTTCGTTACCATCATCTGGTAACTGTTAGGTGCTGAGAAGCCTACAAGACTTGTCAGGCACAAACAGAAGGGCCAAGGGAGTAGATGGGCGTCATAAATAATCCAGACCTCCTGTGTCGTTGCTGTGTGACATTCCTGCCTTCACCAGGGCTGGATTGGTCTGGGATGTCAGATTGCTACACAGCAAGTACCAGAGTTGACTAGAGTGAATAGCAAAGGAGAACTCCTGCAGTAGGTCCAGAGAGGACATGTTTTTCTCAAACGAACATGGCTGTACCCATAATATTGCAGAGAGAGGACTGTGCTTTATGTCTCTAATTTGGTGTTGAACTGTAGCATCACAGAGGGGAGTTGACAATGAACTGTTTCCCACAGGAATAAGCCTTCCAGAGTTCCACTTGGGCTGCCTCCCTCAGCTAAAGGAAATACAGGCAATGTAGATAGCAGGACTTTCAGTGACTTTTGCTTTTGTCTTTTTTTTTTTTTTTCATGGCACCCCTTCTTTAGCTTTTGTTCATCTGCTTTGTTTTTTTCAATAGCTTTTTTTCATTTAGGAAAAAAATGTACCCATCCAAAACTAAATCAAATCTGTTTTCTCGATCTTCAGTGGATAAACTCAAATAATGATTATTGTGGCTGTGTGAGTACTGTGCTATCCACAGTTTAGAAAGTCCTGTCCTGATAACACACACAGGATGAAATGTATGCACTAGTCTGGGGCTTTGAGGGCTGGCCTCGTGGTTGGGCAAATCCCTCAGCATGCATGTGGGCATCTGATCAGCTTCTCTGCTATTGCATTGGGAAGAAAAGCCAGCTACAAGAAGTTACTGAGAACTTAACAGAGGGCAGGTGCCTTCAATGCTTGTCATGAGGTTAGGGGATGCTGCCCTGAGTGAGGCACAGAAGTAGATGATTTGGTCTGGTGTGCCTGGTGACATGAAATGGTGCAAGGCAGGGCGAGGATGAATTGCACACTCCTGGAAAGCAATAGGGAGAGTAGCATGATTTTGCCCTCACTGGAATGAAAGTTAATCCAGAATACACTGGAATAAATCCCTACGTGCATCAAAGATACATTGGTGTCAAATTAGTGGAAAGGAGAGGGGAATTGAGGCCAACTAAGATCTACCGATAGGGTCAAGTGGCCTCTCTGTCCTTGGGTCTACCTTTTGGAAACATAAACTGCACCTCAGTTTCACTTTTAAAAATGAGCCAAATCCTGATGCGTACAAAAAGCAAGAGGAGTGGAAGAAGATGGGAAAGTTCTGTGATGAGAGTGCGAGAGAATCACAGCATGGTAAAGTGATGTGAAGTTGAGGAAAAGAAAATTAAGATTTTTCTGTTTGTTTTTTTTAGACAAAACAGGTTAAGTTACCGTTTTCTTATGCTTAAATAACAATCTCCATCTTCCATGTTATAAAAGATCTTGGGACCATACAGGAATGAATTAAGACTGTGGTACCAGACATAATCTCAAGTTAATAAAGAGATGGTGTGTTTTGTATTATCTTTTCTCTTGTTTCTGATTGTCTTTTTTGGGGGGTTGATATTACCGTAAGTAAATACATTTGCCTTTTGTTTCACTTTCCTCTGGTGACCTATTTCATTTAATTAGAAGGAAATGTATAATAGGAAATTAGTATCATCACACTGGGCTCCATCCAAAGCCTATGAAATCATCAGGAACCTTTCCTGGGCTCTTCACTAGAACGAGGTCTGGCCTAGCAGAAAAAAGGGGCTATTTCCACCTTATCTGGAAGAATGTGTGCTACCAGCATAAAAATATTATAGTCCTCATTTTAAGGTCTGGCCCAGATACTAAGGAATGATTTTGCTACTGCATATACCTCTCTGTGCCACATGTTTCACATCTGCGGCAGCACGTTAAAGGATAAAGGTTCCTAAAACTTTAACTCTGAATATACATATAAAAAGAAGATACAAATTAAGGAAAAGATAAAAGATATTGATGGAAGTAGAGGAGATGCTCTTTAACATGCATATTATTGACTCAATAGATTGTTACGGCTTCAGAGCTATTAGGGTCTGCTGTGTCAATGTGTACTTAGGGACTGTTTAATATGCAGATGGTTGACATGACAGACTGGAGCCATTACAGTCTATCATGTCAGGGGGGATGCATGAATACGCACTTTGCCAACACTGTAAAAAGTCCCTTTAAAATGCAGGAGCAGTTTTTAAAAATAATTTAATAGATTCAGAGTTTGGATTTATCAGCAACAAAAATTATTTCCAAATTAAGTCATTCTCCATGTGGAATGTGCAGTCAGGAGTACAGGGTGTAATCTCAGATACGCAGCTCCTATCAAATCTTGTAAAATTAGCTATTGCACTTGTGCATGTGTAGAAGAGATCAGAATCTATCTGTCGGCATGCGTCTTTTTGAAGAATGTAGTTTTGTCTTTTTGAGGGGTAAGGGAGAATGTCGTCTCTTTTTTCATTCAAATAATCTTCAGTAGCAATTAAATAGCTTATGCTACCTAAGAGATCAGTTATTACAAGATAAGCAGCATGACAGTTTGGAAAACCGAATAAGTCTTTGATTATTTACTAAGTTTTGATATCTGCTATTTGCCTCGAAATGCTAAAAAGTGAAGTATAAGATGCAAACATGAAAGACTCATTTGATCATCATAAGGAAAGGAATCAGTAGTTTTGCTTTTCTTTTCCTCAACAACTTATTTTTTATTAAAATAGCAAAGCCAAGTGTTGTGTTTAATAAGATATATTTTTTTCATTTGAATATCAAATGGAAAAATACAATTAAAATATTTCTGCTTTTACATTAATTGTAGGCTATATTTCAGCAACGCATATATCTAAGAAGCTCAGCATACACATTTGGTATATATTAGATGCTTCTAACAGATGCCCAGACCTCTTCCCCTGATTTTTAATGTTCTTTTTTATGGCAGTGATCCAGGGACATTTTAATTTGCAAGCCTGTGAATTTGGAAATAATACTTGTAGTGGGGCATTATGTCTAGTCCATTCCCTCTAAGTTTATTGTCCTGTGTCACCTAGCTCTGATTTTAGCTGATTTGCTGGACTGAGTCGCACTGTGCAATTCCAGCACAAAATTCACTGAGCAAAAGCACTCTGCCTTGCAAATAATAGTAACTGTGCAGTATTATAAAGGCCTTTCCTCTTATCTGTGGGACAGCTGGGGGACAAATCTTTCTAAGAAGTGCATTTTCAGGCAAATGTGATGGCTGATTTTTGACAGCTCATTTTACTGCCTGGTGCTAACAGGGAGACCACTGAGGTAATCAGGATGTGGTGGTGATGGATAGGGCAAGTACCAGGAGGTAGAAATGGACATTTCCCATAATCTGTTACACACAGGTGCTTCTGGGTCTTCTGTGAGATTTCTACAATGACACAGGAAAGCCAGGAAAAGCTTAGGGAAAAAGAGGGGTCTGGGAAAACCCAGGATATGGCTTCTTCTTACAGCTGAATGAATTCACCCTATGCCCCAGGAGAAGTCCTTAGCAGGAGATGCCTCTCCTTGTGCTGAGTTACCTCAGCAACAAGGAAGGACCGAGCAAGAGGAGCCCGAGCTGCTGGAAAGTGTATCATAGCCTCAAACTGCATCAGTGCCAATGGGAAAGATGCACTTTGCTCCTTCCCCACCTCTTGGAAGGCGGGTACATCCCTGTGGTTGCTCTTGGCAGCTGGTGGCGGCCACAGCTGCAGGAGTGGTGGTCCCCACAGCCCTTCTTGCTCCATCTCTGACCATCATGGTGGTTGGGACACGGGCAATGTGACTCTCCAGGACTCTCTGCCCTTTTCCCCCAGAGCAGCCCCGGAAGCTCCATATCCCTTTCTGTGTACCCATGTGCAGGGAAACATCATCAGCTGAAAGAGGCACGTATGAGGGTGCAATGTGGAGTGCTGCATTGCCTGGTGCTAATCAATAAAGTGAAAATGTAGCTTTTTGACAGCGCTTGTAATTTTGACTATTGCGATGGTGTGCCATTTCTTTGAATGCACTATGCTTCTGTGCCCCATTAAAGCATGGTTGGCATCGCTTTCAACTATTCACAAATGCTGAGATGTTGAAAAATGTAACATTTACAAAAGATACATCTGGTGTATATTTACAAGGCTCAGGAATCATTTAAATAGTGCCTGTGCCATCACCATATTAGGAGAAAAGTTAGTCCCAGCCGCATATGTGAAATCAGTAGTCGAACATGTGCTGGTTGAAAGTCCACTGCTATGACAGAGGATTTTGGGGTGTTAAATGTGAACATATCAACCTAGGTGTAACACCTGATTGAGATAAGGATAGATGCACGTGACATATGTGATAACTGCCCACAGACACCTGTTTCAAATGGCATGGTCACAAGAGGGTTATGGATTTGGAGGAATAAATGCTTAAATATTTTTTTATTAAAGAAGAATCTTTGGCTTCTCACTGGGAGATGTCATCATACCTTTTCCTGTTCTTCAATGAAAATTGTAAGATCTACATAGCTAAGAATCAAGAAAAAAGCTATTGAGCAGCTTCCTTTATATCACATAACATGTCAAGGACAAAAAGGTGTTTGTCTTCTCCTGCCAGTGCAATACCACTTAAGTTACATTCGAAAACTATTTTTTAATTAATGCAATGGGTCATGTTTTCACCACACTAAGGCAGGAAATTCAAGGTAAACCAGATACTCCTTTTCTCAGTCAAACACACATGAATTAAGCATCTAGCATCAGACTTAATTTCAATTTCTAGGTCTGTAATTGAATCTAGCTCAATGTGAACTTTTTTTTTCTGCACCATCACATTGATATCTGGATGTTAGTGACATTATTTAAAGCAACAAATCAACCTATAGGACTGTGTTCAACTATATGTCATATGACAGTAAATGGAATAAAAAAAATGTTTCTTTTCTCTAGGGGCAGATTTGTTAAAGAGTTTTCGTCTTTTGTCAAGATATTTAATCTTGGAATGTTTTAAAAAAAACGCAGTTTGTAAAAGTGCAGATTTCTGCATGCACAGTTTGCCTGATTGCTAATTTGGCTGAACACACTTAGGCTTAACACAGGCAAATGAGAGAGGAAAGATAATTTTTGCATATATCCTTCTGAGTCAAGTGTGAGTCCCTGGACTCTATAAGGGAAGCAGGCATCCACTTTTATGGCTGAAGGCTGTCACTCTGGATCACCCTGTACATCAGTCTCAGTTCATGCATGTCAATGAGAACAAATCCTAACAATGAGCTGTTGAGTGATGCCAGCAGAAATGCATGTTTCTGAAAGCTTCAGGGTTTTGGAGAAAGCAGCTGAAGGCGACTCTGCGGCACTCACCAGTGCTGCCTTACTGAAGGAGGGTGAGATTTTGGCACAAGCCTCCCACGTAATGGACAATTTTGAACACACCTTTGTTTTTCAGCAGTCTGAGTAAAGCTGGTACGGGACTATGGAATTAAGCCAAAATGCCCAACCATGTTATTTCCTCAGAGGGGTTCACTACAGAACAACCTAACCTAAATTATTAGCGCTACTAATAATTATTATTATTCACTGCTTTTGGTAAGCCTGTCGCTCCATCACAGTAGCAATCATGTGCTGGGATGTGTACTGCTTAGGCCATCAGACTCCTTTGGAAGTGAATGATTGTTTAATTGATAGATTGTAAAGATGGGCTGACCTATTGCTTTTTCATGTTTTGCTTTGTTTCTGTTGCCTGGACTCTCGCAGCTCCTTAGTATCTTTCCTGATCCATCATGTCAAGCTGGCAGCTGTGCCTCTACACACTGCCTGACTGCCCACCACGAGCCAGATTTCACTCTCAGACACTTGGTGTACCCTCCTCCCTCACTGTCCTCTCACTGGAGAGCTGATTTTGCCTGCACCTCTATTAAGCAGCTTGATTTTAATGGGAACAATGGCTTCTCCCATGGGTCCTTCTCAATCCAGGGCACTAGGCATGCAAAGACACAGGCGGGCACATTCCCAGATGTCCCTAGGTGTGTGCTATGTATCCAAGATGAGGCTCTTGCCTGACATCTGTGGACTGAGCCCCCCACTCACCCAACTGAATGGTCCTACTCAATACCGTGGCCATTTTAATTTGGAGATACTTCCTACACTCTGTGTAACTTCTGCCCTCACTGTGGGGTCTCTGCTTTTCTCAAGCTTAATTTCTCTGTGCCATGCAGGCCCTCAAAGGATGGCATCTTAACAGAATAAATTCCATTTTACATTGGTCCACCTCGAAAATTTTCCTCAGAGGTTTCCACCTCCTCCCTAACACTAGGAAAAAATGATTGGAAAGTGGTTGAAATGTTATAAGCAGATTTTCAAGAAGGAACAGATTTTTTTTTTACTGCCAAGATGTATAATAGGTGTTTTTGAGAGGTCGTTAACTTCAACAGTATAGTCAGAAACAGTGTTACACCCCATACTGCATCCATCATTAAGCAATTAAGTTACTCATAGGCTTTTACATTTATTTACCTTGATGGAAAGATATGTTTACTGAACCTGAGTACAAATCAACATGAGAAGGTGGAAGTTCAGAGTAAATTTGACTAATGATGATGTGTTTTCATCCCTAAAAGAAAGAAAAAAGCCTCCCTGCTTTTGATGCTATTTTATCTTCATTGGAAGGGATCCGAAATGATCCCAACTGTCATGTGAGCGCTCAGTTAGGCTCAGATCCTCTTTGATTGCAGCTGAATATCTCTTTCCGTTGGCTCATACCTTCCCTTATATGAATACAGTGTACAGCACTTCAGGTTGTTTGTTGAATAGCGCTTTAACTCTTCCTCTGTGGATGCCCTTACAATTATATCTTTAAGCAAAATGTGGGCTGTGGCCACTTGTGCCCGAGGAGATGTTAATGTGGCTGCATCACTCATGTGAAGGAAGAATTTCCTCTTGGTTTCAGAATAACTTCTAAAATACGAACAAGCCATATTTCTTCCAGTGAAACTTAATTATCTCTGCTTTTTTTTTTAGTCCTGCTCTCTTCTCCACTCTTGGTACAAGGATTTTTCTCTCTCCGAGTAATTCCTCAGCATCGCCTTGAAAGACATCTGCCACACGTGAGCATCCTCCACAATCTCTAAGATACTTTTGTTGTTTTTCTTCTTTGAACATTTGTTTTTTTGAGATGACATTGACAGACATGAGGCCTAAGTCTGGAGATGTTCTGTGGGTAGAACTCACATTTATTTCAGTATGTTGAGCAGCTTTAGGATCTGATCCATATTGAAGACTAACATGGCGTAATGAGGCCTGGGCATATAAAACAATATGTATTCTAACACAGCTCACTCAAAACAAATATGTTCCCTTCTCCCGGGCTGGTATAAACAAACAATCTCCATTGTGTTCCACACGGTTCTGTTGCACTGCCTTGCACATAGCAAGAGCTTGGCTTCCCTGTTCACAAAAATGGGATCTCCATCCTGTGACATGGAGCTTTCTGCTGCATGCCCAGACAGACCGGTACCTTAGGACACTGTTCCTAAAAACTGACATTAGGTCTGGTGTTAAATCCTAAATGCTTTATGGGCAAAGTTTTCTTGTACAGATATAATTAAGAGGGTCTTGTTTCTGAGTCCTGTGCACTTCAGTCTGACAAAACTGACTCTGGATTGCACAGTTGGAAAGCAGAGAATCAGTGTAACAGTTGATGCAAGATCCGCTCATACTGACCCATAAAATCTTCTCCAATATCTAAATTTCCTTGAGATAAAATCGGCAGCTGTGTGAAAAATTCGTGATGACTCGAGGTGGAAACATTAGCAGGGGAGAGTTCAAAACTCATGTGTGGGATCCATTGTCTGTGTGAAGTGCAGCAAGTTTGAACCCAGGTGTTCCGTGTGCGATTGAACTCAGACTTTTATGCCATTCTGCAAAGCCATTACCCTCTCCTGTAACTTGTGCTAGAAGCGGAGTGAGCTGTTCTGGCACTGAAATGATTTCATTGTTAGGCTAAGTGTTACACAGATGGCATTCTTAAATGTATAATTCTTTTTATGATTCTTTCAATTTCATATTTATTTCATTAGATCATTATTTATGTTAAAGAGTCACTATTAATCTGAAACGTGCTCAGCTTGAAAGAAAATGTTGAGAGGAGTTTCAGGTATCTGATCCTTAATCCTTTAGTTTTTGTGTTTTGCATTTTCCTATTTAAAATGGTTTTTTGTGTCTCTAGGTGCTATGTGACAGATCCACACAAACAACAGAGGGGAAAGAGCCTCACTTAACTGATTAGAGGAGTGAAGCAGTGAAAGGGAATATGCACAAAGCGCTGCCAAGTTCACAGAGCAAAGGAAAAGATAAAAAAAGAATCATTTCACTGGCTTTTTTTTTTTTTAAAGAGAGTAATGTGAGGTATTTCTTATACTAGCAGCAGGGAAACAATTTTCAGACAAAAATGTGATTTCTTAATCAAGGGTCTCTAATTCAAAATATATTTATTTAATAAACAGTAATTATGATAGCAGCAACTACTCATTCATATCAATAATTCATTCAGAAGTAAACCATATCAACATATTAGCATTTATTTTTCCATTTAATAGGCTGTGATTTAAAATAAATGTAAATCATCATAATCATTCAGCTCCATATGCTGGGAAAGAAAAAGTCACCTTAAACCAGATGCATATTGTGAAAAAAAAAAGAAAAAAAAAAGAAAAAGGGGGAAGACAAGTTGTTCTAAAGAAACAGCATATGGGAGCAGATCTTAAGCTAGCGTAAAGATATGGTGCTTTGTAGATGTCAATGTAGTTTTAGATTAGATATTAAGAAGAAATTCTTCACTATGAGGATAGTAAGGTACTGGAACAGGTTATCCAGAGAAGCTGTGGATAACCAATCCCTGGAATTGTTTAAGGCCAGGATGGATGGGACTTTGAGCTGCCTGGTGTAGTGGAAGGTGTCTGTGCCCACGACAGTGGGGTTGGAACTAGACAGTCTTTAAGGTCCCTCCCAACCCAAACAAATCTGTGATTCTATGATTCGATGATAGCAAGGCTGAGTTATGCCAAATGAGATTCTAGTCAGTAATTTTCAAGAACTGGGAGTCACATACTGATTTCTGTCTTTTAGAAAATAGATAAATATGATTTCTCTCAGTTTTAATTAGGAAAAGGCAACATGTGTGATCAAGAAAATTCTAGTTTGAAGTTGCTTATGTATGGAAAAAATAGGCTCTTTGCAAGTCCTAAGCTGACTCTGCACTTGTACCTGCTTGTGTGCTTGGCGCTGTATTTATTTTTCCTGTCTCTATTTAGCCAAACCCTTTCCTAACTTGTACCCCTGACTTACCCACATCATTTTGTCAGCTGACAGCTCTTTTTCAGCTCCCTAACCCCTCAGCACTCCTGAGGCACTCCTGTTGAACACTTTTGTTTCTGTACCCTGTCTGAGATCCACAAAGTGGCATTTGGAGGCTGTGGAGCAGGGTTGTACTTCTAAGGAAAATTGTTTTTTTTGCTTTGGACATCGGGAAAAAGCAATGAAGGGCTCAAGCCCCGGACAGCGTATGCCACTGCTGCTACAGCATCTCAAGCAGTTTGCGTAGGTCTTGTCTTGCTGCTTTTTTTGTTGCTTTAGCTTTCAGTAGGTGAGGCTGTGGTGGGGAGTAGGGTGTCACTGCTCTGCTTGTTCTGTTCCCACATCCAAGCTAGCACCGGTGGCCTTGCCACAGCCCTCTGATGAGCTCAGCAAAGCCCTTTCTCTCCCATAGACAGAGCGTCCCATATTCCGGCAGGGAAAATAAGGCTGTGCATCACTCCTTTCTCTGAATTATTGCAGTGATACTCTTAGAGGACTGAGGGAGGTGGTGGCTGCAGCCACAACACTGTGAGCATGGTGCAGGTTAACTCTGTAAAAAGGTGTTTTCACATCCTTGCAGGTGAGTTTTGTCACCTCTATAGTTATCATGTTACTCTTCCAAGGCCATTGGTGCTTTCCCAGCAACGACTGCCCTGCGCATATAGCCTGCTCTGCACAGGGATCTATAGTCTCAGGCAGTCAAGTTAAAGTGGTACCCGACTTTTTTTTTTTTTTTTCCCAGTCTCTGCCATGCTTTACATTGTTAGTATTCCTCCAACAATTTTTAAGGAAAAAAATGAGTCATGTTTGATTTTCCCTATTTTAGTAGAGAAGAGCCATGTTTTTTCCACAAGTTATTGCATTATTCCTCTCTTCGGTGTGGCTCTGATTTAGTGCTGGATGAAGCTCAAAAGGAGGATTAGTGTAGATAGACTCCCATATGCTTGGATGCATTTCTGAACTGTGTACTATCCTCGCTGCTTTTGATAGAAAAAGCTGGGCTATAAACCTGATAAGAACAGGCTTCCATGCAAGATGTTTAGTATTTCCTGCTTCCATTTGGGCCAAGAATAAGGCACATCCAGCCCCTTTTGGCCCTGCTGCTCTTGGTCATGGGCTTGCCTAAAATTTAGTAAATCACAGTGGTGGAAAATGAATGGGGGAGTGAAAGGAAGTTGATTTTTCTCCACTTTAATATAGGTCAGATTAGGGTTTAGTTCCGGCTTTGGCAGAAACTTTGCTGGGGAATGGACACAGGTAGAATGTTTTTATTTTAATAGAATTGGTTCATCTATCTTTTAGATAGTTTCACTGGAGTGCAAGTCCATTTTTACTGTCCTGAGTAAAAGAATTTGTGCTGCTTTTAAAGAGCTGTACCTTCTGGGAAAATTAGAGCTGGCTGTAAAACTCTGACTGTATTGTATTCAAGGCAATTGTGAGCATAGGAAGCAAGAAAGAAGAAGAGAAAGATGAAAGAGGAAGAGAGGGAGGCTTCCCAAAGATAAGGTGCTACAATGAGTCATGCTACTCCTCCATGCTTGGGGGGCTTAATACCTGATCATTTTTCTAGCTGGTAATCAAATTGTTAAATAGTGTAACATCAAGGAGCACTGAAGTTGATCCTAAAACTGTTGTTGTACTACTGTTTGGGGGTTTTCTTCCTTAATATTTTTTTTAAAAGAATTTCCCAATAGTACTCTTATCAACTGATCATTTTTCTGATTCTCCCCTCCATTACAAGGGTTTCCAAGTTTATGAATGAAAGGCTATGTTTTCTCAAACAAATCCTCCACTCCTCGGTCTATTACTAAAGTACTGTTAACTTACAAGATTTGACTTAAACCTCAGGGTCTGCCAGCTGGATGTTTGAGGAGTCCAAGATAGCTAGGTAAAGAAACACCTTTTTCACATGATCCAGCCCAGCTCCCACATTGCCCCACAAGTTTCTATCAGTACAAAAGCTGACATTGTCTGCAAGGAGCAACTCAGATTACGGTCTCTTCCAGCTGCATTGCCCCTGACCCCAATCCTGCCCTGGGCTGCCCACGGTCTGCCCTCCTCGCATGTACAGAGACTTCAGCTGCAGCTCACTGCCTGCCAGCACTGACTCTGGTCTTGAGGGTGGCCTTGAATGCATTTTAAAAGGCAGCACAGACGCTTTGTGAGGAGGATAACATGGAATAATAATTTTAGGGCAGATTTTCCCCTAAAAAAATAATAGTTCTACATGCACACAGTTTGATCTTCACACAAAGGATTTATATAAGAATTCACTTCTCTCTGTCAGTGACAAAAAAAGCATGCTGGTGGGATTTAGGGAAGTGTGCAGGCTAAAGGATAGCAGCAGACAAAAGGAAATTTTTCTTGTAAAATCATCTGTGCAGCTGGAACTCTGGTATCGTTGTGATTTGAAAGCCTATAGGTATTGCCTGGCTGGCGCAAGGGACAATGCCTCTTTGGCACCCTCCTGACATGCAAATGTGGCCAGAGGTTCTTAGAGCAGTCCTCAGCCCCGTCCCTTGTTTTGTACACACAGATGCATGCACATTACTTTGCTATCAAATGGCTGTTTTGGGGAATCAGCCACCCAGGAGGTAAACTGTACATAAATGATCAAAGGGTAAAGGTGGCGGAAGAAACTGTTTCCTTTACATGCTGAAGTAAATACAAAACAGGCACAAAGTTCACCTGGACTCTCAGGAATAGAATAGCTGCAATGGCTCTAGACCAGCAGAAAACCAACATCCCTGACTCCTAGATGCCCTCTAAAAATGTGCCTATATCTCAGGCCGGAGTGACTTAACAGTAGGTTCGCTAGAGAAAAAGCCCTCACAGCCTAGCAAGAACCCAGCAGGATATGAAAGATGCTCCCCTATGGCACCTGCACCTCCAAAAGTCTTTTTAAGGTCAGGTCTACACCTACGAGTAGAGCACTGCCTAGTTCTGTCTTTGTGGCATGAAGGAAATGTATGTGTGAGTCTGGAACTGCTCAGATTTTTGTCTGTCTCAGACTGGCCCCATTCAGCCTTCTCTGCCCTTCCCGGGGAGTGAGTCCCAGATCCAAAGACAGATCCTAATGATATAGCCTGTGTGCTTGCTTCTAATATAACATGATGCTTAAAAACTGAATATAAGCAGGGATGAGGCTTTAGATCTTCCTCAAATCTCAGTGTAACTTTGAGGTTGTCAGACAGTACTGAAGTGAGAGATCTGGAGTAGGAAAATTAGTGAACACAAAAGTCATGATATTTACTCAGTTTATGCATTTTCTCTCCTTTTTTTTTCATAAAACCTGCATAACTGGCATGTAATTGTTTTACTAAGTGAGTCTTGAAAGCAAAAGTCTTGATAGCTGTCACATATCTTCTTTGTAGTAAAGTGTGTTGTCCTCAGAAGATAATCAGGAGAACTTGCTCAAAAAAACTTAATCAGCAGAACTGAGCGTATTGTCAGTGCTTAACAAATAATAAATTATAACAGAGGTTCCTTTTGACACAACCTATCAAACTTTTTCTTTCTTTCCCGGATGCTTTACTCACCTCTGTTTAGGATTTAATACCTACTACAACTCTGTTTTTTATGGTTGAGAGGACTGGTGATACAACCTAACAGGGTGGAAGTATTAATTGAAATGAAATTTTGACAAATGGCAGAAAAAACCTCCAAGAGAATTCTTGGGCTGGTCCTTTTCACTTACTGATATTGCTTATAAATCTTAAAAACTGAATTAAAGAATAGATTTGATCTGTTCTATTGTTATAATGTAAAACACTCTGCTTACATGTTAGTAGAATCACTTTCAAATTTCCTGATAGTCTGTTTTTTTTAAAGATAGACTCATTACCTTTTCTTTACAGAAAGGTGAATGTATCCAAAAGCACATCTATTATCATTAATTATTTTTATTACAAGGAGCTTGGCTAGCTCAGAGAGTTGTTAACATACCTGCGGTTATCACTTCTTTGTCACCATTGTAATTTGGCCTGGACTGGGAGTTACTGGCAATCATTTTGTTTGCTGTTCATTTGGTAGTTTCTGCGCAATTTTTTTTTGAGTTTTATTCACTTTCAACAAGACGTATATTCATGTCATAGAGAAAACCACCAGGTCATCTCTAAGCTGCCACTAATTGTCACAGGCTTAAATGGACCCATTTCAATTTATCCCAATTGAGGATCTGACCAATGATCACAACGGGCATTAATTAGCAGATGTGTTATCAGAATCCGTGGAGATGTCCTGGTTTGAGTGACAGGAGGAGTGCTCAGCTGCTGCAGCCGGTGGAGCCGTGCCAGTTTGGCAGCTGATGGCACAGCACCCGATGCCGGCAGGTGGAAAGTCCAGGTCACTCTTGATGGAGGCACAGTGGTGGCTTCTGTCACAAGTCTCCATGTAGAAGGAGCCCTGGAAGGAGCCCAGAGCACCAAGCAGCTGGTTGTATTAAAGCAGAAGCAACACAGGGCACCTGGGAGTGGGAAGGCAGGGAGAGAAGAGAGGGAGAACGCAGCACTGAACCGACTCATCCTGAAGCTGGGTTTGCACAAGAGATTGCACTGCTAGTGACAGGGGAGAGCCACTAGCAAATGTGTTGGGGCTCTGCCTTTCCATGTGCGCCATATGAACTGACACTCCAATGCCACTTGTTCATGCGTGGCAGAAAGGTGGGGCAGACACATCTAAAAAGAGGGGGTCCTAAGAAACAGTTGGCTTTCACAGAAGCAGCTACTGACAGTAGCAGTGCTATTATGGCTGTAAACTAGAGGTTCAGACCATGACTAGAAGAGTGTCTTGAGCAGGTCATAGGGGTGAATGGAGAGCAGGAATGTGAAAAATTTGAGATGCTGCACCTTTATGGGGAAAAAAGAGAGTAATACCCTACCATGTTGCTTATCTGAGTGCAGCATGGGTTAAAATCAAGGCAATAACCTGTGCAGATACTAATTGTTCAGTAGCAGCCATTTCGTCTTCTTTCTCACACCCACATACCATCACAGGATGGTGGGTAGGAACAAGTTGTCAAGCTAATAGTGTGGGACCTTTGTAAAGATTTATGGCCTCCCAATATTTACAGGACAAACCTGGGCCACAGGTAGCTCAGGGAGTAATTTTTTCAGCTGCTGACAAAGTTTCAAAATTTCCTTAAGTAAATTGACCCATGCAGTTTGATTCACTGGGAAAAAAAATCTTTTCATTGTGTGATCTTTTTATCGTAACCCAGGAAAGGAAGACAGCAGGAGAGTGAGAGCTAAATAGTACTGGGAATGGAGAAGTCTTTAGACTGGTCCCAGACCTCTGACCCTGTCAATGGGAAGATGCAGAGTATTTGAGGAAGGTGCAGATTTTGTCACCCTTCCTGTACACTTCTCCCACCACTTAAAGCAAGATATGAAAATTTTTCTGTGAAAAATCTGCGTCCTTCTCTGAATAGCTGTCTCTGTGCCCAAAGCCACAAAAGGGGATGACTGAGACTCATGTGGGATATAGATGTCCAAGTCCAGATTCCCAACCCACACACAAGTTCACCTGAATTTTTGATAAAAAGGATCTTGAGACATCTAAAATCCACGTTCTGCTCCTGTCTCTGGCCAGTCACTAGCTCAGTTGAGTTGAACTTCCCAGCAGTTAATCCCGATTCACCTCTTCAAACTATCCATGCTTTGCTCACATGTCTATCGAGAATGGCCTGGCAAAGCATGTGTAACACAGGATCAGGACTGAGCAGTACATAAAGTACAGCAGCCATGTTCGCTGTCATTCAAAGTAAATATCTTCAAAATCTGCCCAAGCCCTTATCTCTTATCTGCAATGAAAGCAGGAACCCTAGCTAGGGAGCTACAAGCTAAATATTCATGGGGGAAGAGATTTTCCATACTTCCTGCAGAAGTGGTGCTGAAATGCATAAGGTTCTCTGGGAGGAGTTTAAGGCAATAAGGTGGAGAATAAGATACAATCTCCATCCCTATTCTGCTGAATTAGCTTGCTGTTTTGGATTGGTGCAAGATAGAGGATCTCTTTTGGTATACTCATTGCTGCGTAAGGTGTTTCTTAAACATTGTCTTCTCAGCCTAATGAAAATACAGTGATTTTTCAGAAAAATCAGTAGAACATAGTCTCAAAGGATATGATGATTATTGGAGTTTTAATTAAAATAGCAGGTAAAATAAGTATTATGGTGTGCTATTATTTCTAAAATAACAACAGAATAAAGATGCCCATTTCTTTCTTGAGTGCAATTTTCTAAATGAAAAAGTAAACATTAATATCTGCAGAGATCTTACTGATCTTGTATGATAATTTAGAAAAATATCCCTATTAGGGATAGTTATATATGCTTTTTGTTGGAAATGCAATCACAGGATATGCACATAGCTGCAATCTGTAGACAGATTAAGTAAATTAAATCACTCAATGTCTTTTTTCAATAGCTCTAAATTTAAAAGTAATTTGCAAAGAAAATACTCAGTTTCAATTGGTTTGTAATATCTGTTAATGATCTTTGGAAAAATTTCTGATAACATGCAGGAATTCCCTCAGGGACAGGGTTGTGAATAAGTGGATTTTTTAAGTTTGAGATGTCATTAGCTAGTGATTTCTTTGAAGTAAAAAGCTGTTACAGAATAAATTGCAGAGGTATACAAGTGAACAGGACAATCATTTTTATGAATAATATACATTATTTTCACTGTGCTTTCTGCCCTCCAAAGAAATAATTTACAATCTAACTTGTCATTACAAACATCCTGGAATCACAACTGCATGTGCATTTTGTGCTTACTTTATGTGTATGCTCTGACTCTATATAAAAGTACAATGCTTGCTGGTGTCAAACCACTGGTGTAAGGAGCTTGTTTCCTTTTATTTTTTTTCCTTTTCTTTTCCCCCCAGTAGATAACTTTTTCAACCCACAAGACTGAAACAACTTCCCTTAATTGAAATGACTCCAGAACAGCTACTCCCTGGAAGACATCCTCCTTGATTTCTTGTGGGGCCTGTAAGATGACTGAAGTCGTAGGTAAGTGCAATCATGGAAAAAAGGGTCTCTATTCTCTTGGTACCTTGTTAGCATTAACATATTCTTAACAGTTCAGAGACAAATCAGATATCTATCATGCATCACCATAATAAGGTAACACTTCTCAGGGCAAATGAGATCTGGCTTCTGTCCCCACCTTAGGATGTCTGAAGTAGAAAAGAGTGCCAGAGACACCACAGAACATGGGGAATGTTGTCCTGCTTCTGAGGTTCAGATACACAACTCAGCCATGGGCAGCTGAGGATGGACTTTCTGCCTCCATAGGTTTCTGTGGGTAAGTATGGGTTTTAGATGGGAACTGGGGTCTCTCTGAAGGGGTGCTGGTCTGGGTAAAGGGGCACTAGGACTCCCGTGTGTGCTGTCACACAAATCAAAAGATACAGCTAATTGCAGACACTGAGCTTTGATTTCCTCACCTTTCTCTAAACCTTTTCTACCTGAAAAAACCTTACTGAACTTGGTCTACTTTTTCCTGATCTAAAGGCAGGGCTGAAGACACACCATGCTAGCATGAGTATGACTGTTGCCTCCAGGGTTCCCACAAAGGGCTGGAGGAGAAACGATTTTTCCAGGTCTAGAAAGAGGTATGATAGCCACTAGTTTGAAGAACTTCCTAGACTTTCCTGATCCTCTGAAGGCCCAGTGTAGGAATTGGTACCTGCCCTGATAATCCATCAATAGATCAGAGAGCTCCTTGCTTCTCATACATAGATGTTTAATGACGCTCTGCAGTTAAGCTGAGAGTAGTGGGCTTTCCTGGCTGCTCCTCAGCAGCCCCTGGCATTGGTCAATCCTAAGATGCCTGGACTTTGACAGAGATCAATACCAGACCACATATAAGGAGATTCTCCCTCCTCACTATGCATTTAACAGTGTCACGGTTTACTATGGATTAAGATGCTGTCTTGACACTGTCTGTTGACTGGCACACACCATGAACCCCTGAGATCATTAGACATTATTACATAATTGCATCTAGCGAAACTCACAGATCTTTTAAGGCTAGGAGCAACCATTATTGTCATCTAATCTTATCTTCTGTTTAATGCGTGCTACTGAATTTAACCCAATCTGAACTTCGTGTGAAGATTTGCTTTTATGCCTAAAAATGCCTCCTTGCTTACAAATATGGTGTTGTTTCTCTCAGTACTAACTCTGCAGCAGCAAGTTCCATTAATTAACTGTACATTGTTTGGAAAAGCAATACCTCCTATCCGTTTGAAATTCAATACCTTTTCGTTTCACCTTGCAGGATAGGAAAGATTTTTTTCCTTTGCTGCTAATTAAGTTTGAAGATCATGAGGATGAAATGTTATTTATATTATGGTCATGCTTAAGCAGGACTGGCACAGCCTGGAGATCCCACCACACAAAGTGAGGAAGACTGTGCAAGTCCTTTTAATAGACAAAAGGCACATTTTTGAGGAAGACGAGTGATTTAACTGAAAAGGTTACCAGTCAAGTCAATGGATTTGTACCTCTCAATCACCTCTGACTTTCAGAAGTTTTAAATGAAGGTAGGGAAAGCAAAGTCTCTAAAAGACCAGAAAAATAAGTCAGGGATACGGTCAAGTCCCTGGAAAAGGATTTTCCCTTTTCCTGTAGTGACAGGACAAGGGGTAATGGCCTTAAACCAAAGAAGATTAGATTTAGATTAGATATTAGGAAGAAATTCCTTACTGTGGTGGTGGAGAGACACTGAAACAGGTTGCCCAGAGATGCTGTGGACTCCCCATCCCTGAAAGTGTTCAAGGCCAGGTTACATGGAGTTCTGAGTAACCCAGTCTAGTGGAAGGTGTCCTTGCTCATGGTGCTGGCTTGGAACTAGAACTTAAGGTCCCTTCCAACCCTAACCATTTTATGATCCTATGATTTAATACAGGAAAAAAGGTGTTACTTAACTCTGTGTTCTGTCCACTATCCATGGGTCAGACTGGCCTTCAGTGGCTGAAAGTTCTATGAGAGGACAGGGTACACTGTGGAAAATACCTTCGATATCTGATTCATGCAAGGGCCCAGAGCCGTCCAGAACTGCTGGGGTCCAAGGACATCTTCTAGATTATCTCAGACAACATGTATTCAGATTTTATGGAGAGGGTTCATTCAGTTTGTGTATGATTTGAATCGTAGAATGATTAAAGACATCTAAGATCATGGAATCCAACCATTAATCTAACACTGCCAAGTCCACCACTAAACCATGTCCCTAAGTTCCATATCTGTGAATGTCCCATGAGGATAAATCTTCCCTGAGAGACAAGCTAACATTTATATTCTTTAACTTTTCTCAAGAAATTTCCCATCCTTTTGACTTTTATCATTTTTATTACCATTCCCTGGACTTGTTCTATTTCCACTTTCTTTTTTCAGGAATGAGGTGACCAAATTTGAAGACAGTATTCAAAGTGAGGATGTGCCACTGATTTATATAATAGCATTATAATATTTTCTATATTATTCTCTAAAACTCTTATCTTTGTACAAACCCCATAAGATTCTTTTAATTCTTTGAACTACAGTGCCTTTTAACATCTGTAGTTTACTCTGATCACATTTTAACAAAGGAATAAAAGGCTTCATTTTTCACATAGAATTTTATTTATTGTTTGAACTTTAGAGGAGAAATTGGTTAACTTACAATTTAAAATTCTTGGCAATGTAGACTATCAGGCAAGAATATAATTATCAGCCCTTCTATACTTACTGTAGAAATGTGTGAGACTGAAAGTTGGTGTGTAAGGTCTTGACTCAATAGACTTGTCTTTTGTCTTATAAATGCAGACAAAGACATAATTTTGAGCTGCCAGCATCCCCAAAGATGTCAGAAATGTCATTCACCTGTACCTCCTTCCTGATGAAACATGCTGGAGCCATACATTTACATGCTGTTCAATCAGGACCACGCACATGTGGAAGTAGTACCTGACTTCTGCAGTCTCCCATTTATTGTACCACACACCTCCACGCCAGGTCAGAGGAAGACCCCTTTGAAAATGAGGCGCTTGATGATTGCAGAGGGTAAGGATCTTGCTCTCATGTCACAGCTTGGCGTTATGCCTTCATCAGGGTATTAGAAAAGGCTCAGGGAAAATGGTTACAGTTATTCTATTGCCTAAGACACTTCCTGCAGCTACTGCCTTTCCTTAGAATTACCAATCCAAGTGGTGACCCTGCCTGACCCTACTTATCTTGTAAAAGCTGACAAGATCACAGCCTGAAGCAGTATAGCCACAGGCTCAATACCAGCGACCAAAATGTCTGTTTAGTATTTTCAAGAAATGCTGCTCTAAAGATTTACAATACCAGCTGCTAGATACATGAACAACACCAGCACACAGCTCTGACCCCTGAACATTCAGCCCCACTTACACAGAAATTTGTGTCTCTCAAGAGGCAAACACCGAACTGCTACCAAACAGTGATTCCCTACCTGCAAGCACACTGGATTTTTAGCACTATTTGATTATATATACTAAGATATTAGGTAAAAGTATTTGAAAACTAGTTTGAGTTCAGAATTCATTGTTAGCTTTTTTTCATCAGTTGCATTACTGCTTTAGCAACAGAAAGAGCTCTGCCATTTCTGTGTAATACCTTTTTTTATTTCAGTGTAGAGAATTTTCTTCATCCTTCCATGACCAAAGTAGTTTTTCATCAGAAGTTATTTTTAGATGAACTCTAAGTTTCTTTCCTAGCAAACATTTTAGCTGCACTGTATGAAAGGAAATGCACATTTCCCTAGATATCTCTAAGGATAAACACAGGTTTAAATATCCAAAAAGATCTTGGGGAACAATCTGGTTTATATATATACTTTCATGTAGCAGATGCAGTAAGAGTTCTTGCAGAGTAGTGTGGGTTTTTTTAACCCTTTTCTTTTTAGGACAGCAAAGACATGGAAAAGACATTGAGGTCCTGTTGCTCCTATTGGAAACTTCTGTTGGCTGCAGCATGAGTTGGATTGGACCCAGAGAAACTGAATACACACAAGTAATGATGAGTTGGCCATACAAGCAAGGAAAATCACAGATAACAGGTGCACGCCAATTAGCAAGGTACCTTTTAGGTCATCCAATACAGCTCCGTGTCACAATGAGATTGTTTCATATGGTATATTTTTTGGGGTTTTTTTTTTGTGCCTAGATTAAATGCCCTGGTGATGCCATGTCTCTACGGAGAGGTTATGCTGCCTACAGTATCTTTTGTCAGGAGTTTTTTTACTTTCTTAACATCATCATATTTCTTCTTTTTACAACCCTTTGCAAATTTCCTTCTTTCCCTTCATTGATATCTTTTAACTAGTGTGGTGATGTGTTTAGTTAACATTAGGCCAACCCATAGATATTTGGATCACTTAATCTTCCCTAACCTAGAAGTCCTTTCAGTTTTCTTGTTACTCCTCATCTATTCTAGTCACACTAGATAGCTTGTCAGTATCTTTTTTAGCTATGAGATTCTAAAGATGCGATACATTTCTATAAACTAGCAACAGATCTGATGTAGAGCTGAGCACCATTCATGTCTCCTCACTGAAAATCTTTCCTGATGTGTCCAGAGGAAAGCTGCCAGCACTCTGAACAGGCATACAGGTAGAGTGCTCAAACCACTTCCTTGGTGCCTCTTACTCTATTTGCCAACAAAATCCTATTGAAACAGTTGATCTAGCAGTTCAAAAACCAAATGCATGTCATTATGGATTTATTTTATTTCTCATAATGTAAAAAAGACAGATTAGTACAGATAAAAAGACCTTTGTTGCTGTTTTTGAGATTTTCTAGTTCTTGGTAATGGACGTCATATTCTAAAATTATGGAAGACGTCATCTTCCATAACTATGTCTGAGTGCTAGGAAAGTACGTTGTAGAAAGTAATTATATACATAGCTGCAAGCCTAGCTGTTCACTTCAAGCAATAAATTCTGATCTACAAACAACACTCCTTTAGAGCTAAATATGATCTTGGTTGTAATGGACTGTCTTTACCTTAGTGTTCTGTTGTATTGGAGGAATATAATTTTAATCTGCTGTCTTTAAATTTTCATTAAGGAACGTTTCAGCTACCTGCAGCCTCATCCGATGACGTTTAATGATATCAGCTAGCTTGATCTTCCTCCATGCACCAGCAGGGACTTCTTTAAATTGCTCAACTGTATGGAACACTGTTTTCAAGTTTAATGTACTTGGAATTGACCTTTTAAAGTAATGGCATTTCTAAACACAGTTTAAATACAGTTTAAATACGTAGCACACACATATGTTTGCATTTATATGTGCATGTGTGTGTACACCTATATATATATATGTAAGTGCACACATATGTATGGAAATGCTGATCCTATTCACCTTTTAAAAATCATTACAGCTAGTATTAACATGAATGTGCTGTTAAATTGGCAGTGTTATACATTTTTGTTGGAGTTTACTTCTGTAACATAAAACCAGAAAGATAAGCTGTGAAACTCGTGCAGCTGATGACATAATTCTAGAATCTCATGATGCTGAATCTCATATTGCTAGGAGTGTGGGATGGATGTTCTTTGCTGAAATAATTATACTGTCTCTTGCAATATATGTTTCCTTGTTTTCATGTGGGTGCTGAGAAGTCCAAACCATTAAACATAAATGGTACAATGAGTCTTGTGTTCCTTATTTATTCTAAAGAAGGTAATAAATTTATATGGTTTTATGGCATAATAAAGCCAACTACTTTAAGAATCTGTGATGAACATAGCAATAATCTGTGACAATATGCATATTTACTTTTAATAATTATGTCCAATTGTACATATATGCATAAATATGTATATATGTATATACAAACAGACGTAGCGAGACACATGCATAAATTAAACAGAACCAATTAGAAGGTGGCATAAATAGATTCAAACCTTACCTGTTATGGCTGTGTGAAGGGATAATTTGAGCTACAAGGACATGAAAGAAAGCATACTCAATACACTGCATTGGCTCATTCTCATTATGCTCAACAGTGACAGGCTGTATGCTAAGATGGGGTACCAGCAGACGTTTGTAATGACAGCTGGTTCAAAACAGAGCTTTCAAAATAGTGCAACACCCCCAGCTTCCTTCCAAATCTTGGTGTTTGCCAGCACTTAGCTGAGGCTGGCTCTTAAGGTCAGATGTTCAGATGTAAGTTATTCAGAAAGAATTTTCTTCTTTATGTTTGAACTGTATATATTTTCAACACATAGGCTCTTTGCTGCCCATGAATTTGCATTTAAACTCACACATGGATTATGCTTGTCCACTACCTGCAAAAATGATGGATGTTTCTCCCTGACACTGCACCCTATTTTTCTGAGTTGTCCTCTGTCGAGTTCTCTTGTGGGGTACATAAACTGAGACTCAGATAGTAGCTCTTTCTTTTTACTGGGACTGAAAAACTCCTCAGCCTCTCTGTTGAGAAATGGAGGAAAAGCAGCTTCCCTTTAACATCACCCACATCTCACCCACCATGATCGGCCAATTAGGAACACAGCAAAAAAACCCCCAAACAACCAAACTTCAGATGTCATATGTCACTTTTCCTGGTGGATGTATATAGAATTTGGAAATAAATATACTCCTACTTTGGAGGAAAAAGCAAAAAGGGCTTATCTATTTGCATTTGAACTCAGTGAAAAATACCTAAGCATGGAAAGTGCACTTGAAGGTAAGACACGAACATAAGCAAAGCTAAATTTCACTAAGCTAAATTCAAGTGAAATGTGCCACATTTTTATAATTACTACAGAGAACATGCACTAATTAATTGTTATGCTGTGCTGGTGAAATAGTTAAGTATTCTATATGGGGCAAGTAGAGGAGGTTACTGATGCTATTGACTTTGCTTAGAAGCCAGTATGTGGGGAGCACGCCATGAACAGCCTTGTGAAAATGAGGTTGATGAACTGATTTGGTCTTAGAAATTACTTTTCAGAGTGGTTAGAAAAATATTTTAAATCTTAGATAACTTTTAGTTGCACTGGATTACTGGACTGCTAAGTGTGTGCATTGTGTTCAAAAGCAGGTTTTCATTTGCCTTGTCACTGGGGGACCCCAAATGCTAAGCATCAGATCTTCAGAGGAATTCAGACAAATAATAGTGCTGCTCTTTGGGCACCTTCAGAGCTGCCAGGACACTTCTCTGTAAATGAAATTAAAGGGACATGAGCATCAGGGGGTTTCAGAAAAGCATTGACTGGGTACCTATCAGTCTCTTGTGGAGCTGCACTCATTTCTGAAGTGTTGACTCTGCTTTAGTTGGAGATGCATCTCGGGATATGTTGAGGGGAACAGGATGGGTCTGTGCTCATTTCTGGAGGAGGTATAGGTCTCCTGCAAGCCAGAGGCCTGTGCAGGGCTGCTTCCCTGCAGCAGGCTTGCTTGGCTTACACACACCCATCCTGTTAGCTCCATCATGGTATGTGTGAGCAGTGTTGGCCTTGCACTCAGTCTGGCGGTGCTCCTGTTTGCCATCAGCCTTCCCTCCTGGATCAGGGCTGTTACTGATTGCTGAGGGGTGGCCAGGGGCAGCTCCCTCTGGTGAACCTCTTTTGTGCTTTTATCTCCCTCTGCTTGGCAATAAGCTGCCACTGGCTCACAGCCATGGCCCTCTCGCCCTCCCCAGTGCCCAGCTTGCATGCTCAGCCAGTGCCTACATCTCTTCCAGCAGCTGGCCCTACTTTTCCTCCACAGCTGGCTGCTGCCCCCTACTGTGGTAATTATTATTTATTATGGATATTCAGTGTACATTACGTGTCCAGAGTCCAGTACAGTCTGAATCACTACCAGGGTCCCACTGTGTGGGCAAGAAGCACCGTCGTACACACTTGTTCCACACTGATATTCCCTCTACTCTCATGCAAAGAGAGACTGAGAGGAAAGGGGTGAAGGTAGTTGTTGGCACCCATTAGCACTATCTGATGTGACACCTACTCTCTCTCCTGTGTTACATGACTCCAGCAACAGCACAGCTTAGGGCAGGGCTGCTTTTTCTCCACCTTGCTACCAATAGCAGGTCTCCTGCTATTCCTGCTACCTAGCAGGCAACACCTGAAGTGTTTTCCAAAAGTCATGGTTGCTGATCAATCACACTTTAACTCCCCATTGCTGTGAATGCAGATGTTGCTCGGTTTTCAGTTGCTGTCAAGAAGTAATGCCCTTAGATCACAGCATGGCTATGTGGGACACCATTTTCTTTCCTGTTTCTCTCCCCCACCTTCTTCTCTGGGATTCTCTGTTCATGCCAGTTCCTTTGCGCATGCATTCTTCTCCTTGCATTTCAGCCTTCCTCCTCACCCTGCCTCCCTGAAGACACCACCCTCAGTTAAAAACAGAGGAGCTATAACTCCCACAACTCAGTGCACAGACAAAAGCACCTGGAGGGAGAAGCAGCTTCTCTACACTCGAAAAAATACAGAATCCTAAACATATTTCACACATATATGCACAAATGTGAGAGGCAAATTCTCAGCTGTGCTGGATAGGGTTAGGTCTGCACAAGAAGATAGAGCAATACTACTCCATGGCAGCTGAGAATCTGTCCCGGTATGTAAATGTAAACATCTATTTTTACGAGCCCTCCTACAGTTTGCTTAAAAAAATATTGGTTTTTAGACTCTGAAAACACACAAGCCAGTCAGAAATGTCCCACTTTCTATATTTTGTCTAATTCCTACCTCTGACTTCCTCTGAAAGCTTTCAAAATCTAATGAATTCAAGAGACAAAGTGAACTAAAACTGAAGGAGCTTTACCATCAGTGCACTAGGCCTACAGGAACTGAACTGTTTGATTGTAACAGGACTCACCAAACCCTGCAAAATTCCCACTGTCCTAGTACTTGTAATCTTCGGCTCTTTCACCTAGCTGCAGCAAGTTAATGTCAAGAGCAAATACATGATGCAGTCTCTACATCAGAGCACTTTTTCCATGAATCACTTTTTAAATTGTTTTGAGTTTATATTTAATTGCTTCCCTTGCATGCTATGTGTACACATGCACTCCTCCCGTCCCTCATGTTTCACATGTAACTGTTGTGTAGGCTGGAGTCTTTGAATATGGAGTATTCAAACCTCAGAGCGCAAGGAGTTTCAATCCAGGAACTGGCTTGTCCTCTTTTAAGATGGGAACCACATGTGTGACTTGAATCTAGATCTGGGGTGAATTCTGGATGTGCTAATTTGAATGAATTAGGATTGGGGATTCAAACTCATTTCTTTGTTACAGTATTAGTTCTGATACCCACTACTGGGTGTTCACCTTTCCCTTCCTCAACAGAAAGAGAAATGCTTCCCATATTCACTTATTCAAGACTGATTTGCAGTTCATTCCAGGATCAAATCACCTTCAAGGTATTTTTCTCAGTTTTATTTCTGAACATTCTCTGTGACAATTGCTTATAAGTGACATCTGCTAACAGTTTTGAATATTTGGATCACTTGGTCACCTTCCTCTGAGAAGTCCCTGTCATTCCACTTTCCCTCTGAAGGCTGCCCCACTGGTTTTTTAAAGTAATACAGTCCCACGTAGAGACACTCTTCCCCTTGTAACAGCCTTAGTTTGGGAGACTGAAACAACAAACTATCTCTTGAGCTGCTGTTCAGAATGAGTTTCTTGGGCTCCCTAAAACTGTGGCAACTTCAAAGCTCTGCTATTCTCAGGATTTCCCTCATCTCCTTTTGAAGACAGGCAACATACAATAGCGCTTCCCAGCCTTCTTGTGCTGCTGCATTTTTCAAGGGAAGAAGGCATCCCCTTGTCAGTATCTCGGCTTTTTCTCACTTTATTTCCCCTCAGAACTCCCAGATGAACACCATCCGGTTGTGGTGATTTACTGCACTTGAGTTTCTCAAGTTACTCTACAACTTCCTCCATAGAGACTTCATTCTATATAAAGGCCACACTCTGATTTTCTTTGCAAAGTGTCTTTGGCACAGGAATTTCTACATGACTCTCAACAGCAGACATGATGCAAGAGATTCATTTAACTCCTCTGCTAGCTTGTTGTACTCTTCTCCTGATCCACTGTATATGGATTTGTGGGCATCTCTGCAGTGTTTTGATGCACAGTCCAGCCTAAGATTAATATGTGAGGCTTGTCTCTCAACTAGTTTTCTCTTGCTGCTCTACTGAAGGATATTTCTGTATGTTACTATAATCACTCTCAACACATCTTATTTGGCTGGCTAATTAAGCCCAGTACCATTCGTCTGCACTACATCTGTTGCAAGTGGGTTAAATTCTCACTGATGAAAACTGGCACTGTCCCTAGGGAGATGTTCAGGTGAGGAGCTGGTCCTGCAGGAGACCCTCCCCTAGCGCTATGGCAATCGACCCCCTGGCACGTCACACTGAAGGGGCAGGCTGAGTGCTCAGCAGCACAACTCAGGAGGAGCAGGACCCATATCCTAGGCCATGGCCTGGCCCTCAGACAAGTGAAAAGCCCTTTGGTCTTTTGTCTTTGATAAAGGGAAGCCGGAGGTCCGTGGCAATCCTTTCTCTTTTCTGCTCTTCCTTTTGTGTATCTTTATTTCTGTTTCTTCCCACTCCCTTTCTGTTTTGAGAAAGACAGAAACTGCCATATGGCAAATCCAGTCTTTAATGACTTTGATGGACAGAACTAGAACATCAGAAATACTCTTCATACCCTGTTTTATTCTCTGGCCAGTGTAAACTGGCCTTCAGATGTTTCAAAAGAAGGTCAGTTTTATGAAAGCACATGTTAACAAACACTACTTATTTCACAAAAAACTTATTTCAATAAATTTTGATGACCATTACTTTGTCTGTTTATAAAACTAAACACCAAATATTAGCTTAATTTGCATTGCAGTCACTAAAGATATATAGATCTGATTTGAGACACAGAAAAACATCCCTTTTATATGGTATGGATATGAGATCAATGTTAACTGTAATTGTCTAAGGCATAGACACAGAAATTATAGCTGAAACCAGTTCCATGACTTCATCCATCAATGAGAAAAGTATTCAAGCTGCTGTTAAGGCTGTCCTATCTTTCAGAAAGGGTGCTGGGTATCCATATTTCACTAACTTTTTTATTTCAAATGAAGAATTAAAATCTGATACCAAACATCTTTATTTCTTATGGGTTTTTGTGAATAGATGAAAGACCCTGAGCTTCTTAACCTTCCTAAGGTGATGCAAAATATGTCTCAAGATTCATAATTCCAGAGCTGCCAGTTGAATTCCAGCCTGTGAAATCTACAGGCATGCTCATCCCCATTACATCTGGTTAAATAAATGAAAAAAACCCTTATAAATTATTTGGACCCTTAGTTTCCTAGAGTTTGGGAATTCGCAGAGCAGGATTAATTACAATGTGCTGTAGTTGTCTTAGAATTGGCAATCTTGTCTCAGGTAACTCTTTTCTTTCCCTGTCTGCTGTGGATGGCACCTCCAGATCTCACTTTGTTCAACTATTTCATATGGCCATTTTTGGATGATATCTCAGATGGCTATAGGAAAATAAGTTTCTGTTGCTGGTGGAGTTTCTTCACTACAGAAGGAGCATGGGCAATAGCATTAGACCAAACCACTAAGGTAATATTATTTCATTGTTAATGTCTTGGTTCATTAACATTTTTGATTTAAGGTAAGTCATTCAGATTTGATATATATTTTTCTTTTACTGTAGTCCACAATAACGACAATGCCTCCCAAACACCCCTTTTCTAGTCTGGTTTTACTGAAATGATTTCCAGATTTTCTTCTTTATGTGGTGTAAATAGAAATGCTACTTCCCTGGTCGTCTCATTCTCATAACCTACAGGTATTCTTATTCTATCTTGCAATATTTTGACTGAAAGTAGTGATATTCTAAGATCCCACTTAACAGTGCATGAGCAAAATCTTAGCAAATGGCCTTGATAAACTGTAGGAGGCAACTTTACCGTGTGTAACATCTGTTCTGCTTCACCTGTCAATGATCTCATCACACTCACCACTGCATCACTCCAACTTCTCACTGCACTTTACTCAGGAACGTGCAACACCTTCCTCTCCTCTTCATGCGATTTTTGCCAGGACTTTACAAAGTCTTTCCTATCCACAGGACAAGGAAGATAGTGCCTGGAAGTGCCACCTCCTGTGTCAGTCAGGCTTTTAGTCTACCTTCTCTACAATACCTCCATGCCCCCATATGGCTTACTGCAGGGAACTATAAGAAAGATAGACATAACATTTTTTTGAGAGTGACTCCTTTACATTGCCTTCCTTGCACAGATCTACATAGTCCCATGCAGTAGTCTGTATTTTTGTTTGGGATGTATAGGAAGTATCCATAGAGAAATAACAAATAACTACTCTCATCATATTTGTTGATATCAAAGAACATTGGGTAGGTGAACCAGGAAACAAATCCTATTGTAAAGTGTAAATCGGGTAAAAACTATGTTGAAACATCCCACAGTTGAGAGCATTTGCAGGGATGACTCACTTCGCAGTACTCAATATATTGCTCACTTCTCTCAGTAGGAGCTACTTTTTGAGAGAATACTACCAAATGGAGGAAACCTTCTGTGCCATAGGTATGATGTTGATCCAAAATGAGTGATTAGTAAACATCTTTCAGTTGGTGAAAAAAGAAATGAGCAAGAAATGAACCTTAAATACAAAAAAAAGTTGGGTGGTTAGCATCCATTCTATTCATGGGCAATTAATGGTTTTCTTGTCTCTGCAGAATTTTCATTAACACTGAAAAATTTTGCCAAACCTAAGATGATGTCAAGACCTTTGCAGAAATCTGTTACATTTGAGTCTAGTCAACAATTTCTCATTTGGTCACAAAAAAGTTTTTAATTAATTTATTACTTCTGGAGACTTTAAGATTTTAGGAAAGTTCTGACACAGATTTGGATGTGGAAATGAGATCTTAATGGTAGATGCAGATAACTCTGTGAAGCACATTCAGCTTACGATGGTTTGTTCTAGGAGGAACTTTTATTCATCTTCAGATAGGAATGTTATGGTTTAGAGACATTTATAAAATCTGTGAGTCTTGCAACTGACTGTGAACACTAGTGTACTTGGGGAACCTGTGACACTCTGTGTGATCTCAAAGTAACATCTTGGAAAAGCAGGTTTTGTTCTTCTTTTTCTCCCTATAGATCCTCAAAAATATGCAAATCTATGTGATCTACTTCTCATACTGAGTTGCAAATTCAGCTATGGATCAAAGATTAGAGCATATGCCTATTTTGCGGCTGTCAGTTAACCAATCCAAATGTTTAACTCTTTAAAGAAATAGAGGGTCAGCAGCTTTCTGAATAATTGTTTCCAGATAGTCTTCTGTTACTTGGATTTCTATATCACATTCAACTTCAATTGCTGTTGTAATATATCTCCATTCCACAGACTCTAACTTTACTAAATTCACATTAGTATTTGAGCCACTTATGCTTAGACAAATCCAGAGCATGCTCCATGATTGTTGACTGGTTTTTATGGTGCCTCACAGATTAAATGAGAAAAACCAGTGCCATCCCAACACCTGCCTCTGGTCTTCTGTCGTGCCAGGAAGTGCAGAGAGGAAGAAACTGGGTCAAAAATGACTCAAAAATAAAACAAGTCAGGATGTGTATAACCTTTTTGAAAGCTTATCTTCACTTCAGTATCAACAGTCAGAATGGGAAGTGTTTTGTTGACAGCCACAGTTGCCAGTGTAGTGCCATGTTGTGAGAGAACACTTCTTCACTGGGTCACACTTCCTTGTCTTTCAGTCTTGTCTTCATGAAGAAAAACACTTCAGAGATTCTCTGACCAGGTCCTTTGTCCCACTCTGGTGGACACCACGTCACCCTCAAGCCTCACAGAAAAGGGACCTTGCGTTGGGGTCAGCATAACGATCCACATATTCAGTGCTTCCTGCCAGAGTCACCAGTTGTCGTCTGCTGCAACATCTCATGCTGTGTCAGTCTCGTTCACCAGCTTCCTTCTGTCTCAGTGCAGCTGCAAACCAACCAGTTGTTTCCTAAAATGATGCCAAAAATGGTGTAGGGGTTTTACTTCTAGCCCATGGTAAACTGAAAAATAAAACACATTGCAACTCTGTTCATATTCCAGTTTTGGTTTGAATTATTCAGCGTCAGCAGGCTCTACTTCATCAAGTAACCAAGTCTCAAGGTAAATATTTTTCTCAACTGACACCTGATTTTAAGAAAGAGAGCAAATGTGTGAGGTTGAAGTAAAAAGGGCTGAGAAGACGAAAGGGTTAAGGACACTTTTTCTAGACCCTTAGGATCTCCTCAGAAGGAATGATAAACACCTCTCTTTGACCAGGTCCACTTTCCTACACCTTTTTGAGGAGAACTAACGGAGAGTGCTATTTATTATGTGTTGGGATGAAGCTGGGGAATGTTTTCCACCATTTAAAAAAAATAAAATCCAGAATTTATGGGAGTTTGAAAAGCAATTTCCTTTTAAGGTGCAAATTCCTAATTTGCCACATAAAAGTACAGGAATTAAGTGCTAAATCCTTCTTTGCCAGTGAGACCTGTGAAAGGAGGTATGAAAAAGAGTTACTGTTAGGTTTCTATTCATGTCTCCTGAAAGCCAATGTATGCAAAAGTGCGCTGAAACAACCCTTATTTTTTTTCAAAGCCTTCCTGCCTTTTCTGACTGACTTTTAAAAAATGAACCCTTGTCCGGTTTTATTTGTGTGGTGGGTTCTGATTTTGTTCTGCCTGTACCGTATCACTTTTCTCTCCTCACCATTAATCTTCTATGAGTGTTCCCTGGGGTACCATTCTCCCTTTTCTGCATGGGAAGTTTCTATTGAAATTAATGGACTTTCTTCTCGTGAGTGGAAGGAAGAATACACCCTTATATCGGCCCTGTTGCAAAAGAATATTATTCATTGAAAAGAAGCGTTAGTCTCACTCCTGAAAGCCCAAGGTCTAGTCAGGCAGATTATAGTGGGAGATCCCAACAGGAGGTCTGGTACAGAAGCAAGAACTACTTGTCTAACATGAAAACAGAAGCCAGAACAGAAGACCTTTTAAATGTTGGAACAAAACCCTATGGAAAGTCAGTGGTTGTACTATGAACCACTGATGAGGTGTACTGTCCCAGACCTAATTCTAGGGCAGATCCATCTGGTGGAATATGGATGGTGCTGTGGAGATACCCATAAGCAACCTGTAGAACCAGGCATGGTCACAAGAACAGCACAGCATCAAAGACTGATTTGATCTGCAAAGAGGTACTGCAGATTGGCCAGAGGGGGCCATGCAAATTTCCTGGGCCATGCAAATTAAGGGTATATTGTGCTGTGCATACGTATCACCTCATCTGGAGCTTGGGCTTGAGAGCTTGGGCATCTTTAACACGATTGTGCATTGCACAATGCAGATGTGCTGATAAGCATGCCTACATGTGCTTAGAGGCTTAAATGGAAAAGTCTTATGTTCCTTTACTGAATTAAAGAGGGTGTTGACAACCTTCAATCAAAATTGCATAAATTCTCATAGGAAGAATAGTAGCTGCAATGTGAGGTCTTGAGGCAGGAAGATGACCTTATAAAAATACTACAGTATCTAAGTTTAGTAAAACAAACACTATATTTAAGTAGGCTGTGGAAATGTAAATATGCTTCAGGACTGGCCCCAAGCAGTTTATGTTACAGTAATGTTACTGTCATGTTTTGGATAGATCATTACTGTAGATACTATAATCTAAGGCTAGGAGATAGAATTTAATATGCCTGGGAGAAATTTAAATAGAGGATAAAAAACTCTCTTTCCTCAACAGTATTTTCAAGGATGAAGCTCCACCTTGTAATCCAAAGAAAAAACCAAGCTTGTCTGAGAAGGCGTTACATGAATGTACTAGGCCACTGCAACGTTTTTAATCCTCTGGGATATTTCACAAGGGAGTCCTACCACTCCTTCCATAGCTTCCCATGATTCCTTGTTCCATACAGTGCTAGAAAGCATAGTAAAGATTTGACAACCACAGTGATGGACAAATAAGGATTTCTTGTGTGTTTACAGTTTGTGAAACCTTGATTGTTGTATAATTAACATGCCAGTTACCCTTGGATTTTCAGTTTCAGCAACCGATGTGTTTTTAATGTTTACATTTGATTTGAGCATCTCTGGAAAAGCTCTGCTATTCATTTGTGTGTATTTGTATTTTGGTTGAAGATTATATACATATCTATCAAGATGATTACTTTAAACAGTGCTCTATCTGCTCCTTCCACCAAACCTGGAATGCTTGCTTTAAGATTAGCCTTGTCAAATTTACTTAAAGTGACCAGGCAAATACATACAACTAATTTTGTTATAGGCAAAATTAACTAATGCTCTTTTTCATGGTGAGTGCTGTAATGATTTTATATAGCAGTGAAACTATTTAAATACTAATGCTGTCTTCATGCTGTAATCACCATTCCAGTCAGATGTCATTTTTAGTAGCCTATAGGGAATTCCATCCCTTAATTATTCTTCAATACACAAACCAAGCATTCTTTAATTGGTGTAAATTGAACAGTGTTCCAACGCAAACAAGGAGAGGACAAACTAATCAATGATTCTGTGCATGTCTATTGGAAAGCTATTGCCATTAGATCAAGTAACGAATCCTTGACTTCATTAGCTTCAGACGAACGAAGGATGGGGGAAAAATACCGCTAATGCTACTTCTTGTTATCAATCAGTAGCGAAAAGTGTGCAGCAAATCCTACAGCAGAACTCCAGCTTTTCTTGAAAGTGCTCATAGAAATTTAAAATATGAAGATATTCTGACTTCACAGTCCCGAGTCATATGTTTTTCATGGGGCTACGTCTGGAAACAATGTGTTTTTATCGTTTGCTGCCTCTAGTCATGTGGCCTGTTTTTTATTTTACTTTTTCAAATAAATGATTCTTGAATGATAACATAACTTTTTTCAACTTGTCAGGAAATTTTGGGTGAATTTTCTGGCTCTCTCAGACTGCGCTCCATACATTCATATGTATTCACTACTGCAGCACAACATAAATTGGTTGGCTCTCCTGTCTTTTTTTTTTTTTAATTCAATCTGAAATAAAGGTGCTGTATTTAAGAAACAGATGAAAAATCCGTCTCATAAATGTGTCATACTCACTTTTCATTCTTGTCTCTTTTTATCAATTCTCTAAAACTGATTATTTATCGCTGGAGAGGGAAGAAAAAAAAAAGTAAAAGGCCCATTACAAACCTCTGGCCCAGATCTGCCAGTCTTACAGTTTTAGTTAGTGTGCAAAGTGAAACTCCTCTGGAAAAAAATATACTAGCTATGGTTGCTCACTTTTTAATCTATTTGTTTTTGATATAATATGCTATTTACTGTTTAAGGACCTTTCATGTCGGTTTAAATCGAAGTCTTTAAAACAAGTCTAGCATAAAAAGCTCTAAGTGACATAGACTGGGTAGAGAAATACAGAATCTTCTACAGACAGCCTTTGTTCCCCACGTTACAGTAGAAAGAAGTGTAGAGCAGGCTCGGTAGATAACCTGCCTTCTTAAAACAAGAGGGCCTCTAATTTTCACACATCCTAATCATAGTCACATTACTTCACTCTCTGTACCAGACCCCTCAGGGCTGGCTCCAGGTTTTGCTGTGAAGTCACATGTGTGGGGCCTGAGGCATTCTTCCACTTTACTTGTTTCTTTTTTAATCCTTTTGCCAGTTGGGATTCTCTAACTGGCTCTGTTGTCATGGGTGGCTGACTAGGGTGGTAAGGAAGAGAGCAGCGCTAAGGTAATCGCTCTCAAGGTTTCATACTTGTTTCTTATGAGGATAAAGATGCTGCAATATGTGTTTTCTGAGGAAAAGGAAGCTGCTCCCCTCACCTCCTTTCCCAGATCAGTGTGTGTTATTTCTAGGTAATGAATTCCCCTCTGTTTCCCCACTCTTGCTTTGCTGGTTGGCTTATGAGTGGTTACACTATTCCTCAGAAAAGTAAAGTGTCCCATCTGACTTAAGGCATCTGTCTTCTCTCTGTTACTCTTCAGTGGTAGCTGTAAAGTGATGCTGACACCAGCAAGTGATTATGACACTTAAAGTGGGGATTTTGGAACACTGAAGAGGATTTTCAAGAGTCATAAACTACCCCTTTTTTCCTCACTCTGCTGAGACCATGTTCTGAAAGGCAGTGGGTCCTTTGGAGTCTGCGTCTGCTTCCTTGTTTTGGAGATTTGGCCCCTGAAACAAAGGGATGCCTAGTGTCTGACACCCAAGATGATGGTAGGCACTCAAAGACAGATTGCTGGGCTGCTGCGAGGTGAAGAGGGGGTACGTGCTTTGAGATGACACCAGTTAGTCTGTGGAGTCTGACTTCTACCTTGTTATACAAAAAAGAGATGTTAGCATACTATGACAAAGAAAAAACTTTATCAAAGCAGAATGTTACATGTTTTTTATAAAAGTTTATCAAATCAAACTTTCTTTTTGATGAAGCTTGTGAAATACACTAATTTAAAAAAGACAGTTGTACCACAGTTTACATATACATGAACAAGCCTTACTGGAGTTGACATAAGAAAAGAATGAAGCCAACTTCAAAACTACACTTAGGATTCAAATGACACCACTGGCAGGATTTCGTGTAACAAGTTTACCTAAGTTGGAACCTGTGTTTGCAGTTGTATGCCAAATGTGGTTTAGGTCATAAGAAAAGGCTAAGATTTGTCATCTGATATTCGTGAAAAACAAAGCAAGACATTTTTATTTTGATTTGTTTTTCAAAAAAAGTCAACCCCAGATTGTTGGGAAAGCTTCAGTAGAATAATTTCTTAATCACCTTTGTGTTCTTAGGCATATCTGGCCTTCAAAGTCCATATTAAAACTCCCCACTGATTTCCTTGGGATTATGCCCTTCAGAATGGATGACAGGAGGAACAAATACTCGTCAGGCCTAAGCCATTGCCTGGCAATCCCAGGGGAAATGCCCCTCTGATCCCCACAAGGCAATCCTCAATCACCATTTTACAGGATAAGGAAAATCCCTCCATTCCCAAGGATGACAGAAGGAGAGAAAGAGAGACTGTGTGAGGTAGGAAGTGTTGCTCTCTGAGACAAAGAGAGAATGCTAGCACACGAGTAGCCAAGGGAAGGGATGCCAGGAGAAGGCTTTTGTAAAGTAGCCACGATATTTAGTGTGGTCACTTCAATGTAAAGAGATAAAATAACTTAAAATGTACTAATTTTAGTGTGGCAATATTTCAAAATTCCTTCTACCTTATTACATACTTTAACACTTATGCAGGTGACTCCAGAGATCATTCTGATTTGAAAGACTTACGTTTTAAACAACATGAGGCATTTGTTACTTTTTTTAAATATAAGGGTAATTTATTTTTAATGTTATTTATTTTTTTCATCAAATGTAGAGGTACTACCTGGAAAAAATAATCTTTTTGACTCAAACTTGCATTATACCAGTTATGTTCTATATATCTTTGCCAGGTTGCTATTATATCAAATTGATATTAACATTAGGACAGATTCTGAGATTGCTTTGCTTCGTATTTCTTTGCTTAGTCACAGTCATCGTGATTCTGATTCTAAAAGCTGTTGAATATACTCCAGCTTTAATGATCAAGTTCTGGCATATTGGTTTCCTTTATTTTATAGTCTTTAATGCCAACTTATCCATCACTGAAATCTTTTTTTTTTTTTTAATGAGCTCAACTTTGGTCATTCAGACCATTCTATTTGTCCAGGTTCAGCAGAAAAACCTCATTGCAATTGCTGTCATTCATTATGGCAGCTGTGCTGAGCATTCATAGGATACTTCTTTCCCTAAAATTAATTTAAAAGTTTATTTATAAGACCACAAAAGCAGGAGTTCTCTCAACTTCTTAAAATCAATTAAAAATAATAATGTAATATCTGCTAAGGAATTGCTTTCAACTAAAAACAATATTCACATTATTTTGGAAAGTAGTTTATGCAGTCTATTCTCAAAAGTCTTCAGTGAGGGGGACTCCAGACTCTCCATAGACAATCCCTTCCACAGCTTTAGTGTCTTCACTGTGAGAAAATTTTTACCAACATTTGACCCGACTCTCCTTTGTTTCAATGTAGGCCTGTAACCTTCTGTCATTTGGCTGTAGTCCTGAAATACAAACTCTTCCCTGCCTCTTTGCAGAAGGCTTTTAACATTTGAAGGCTTTTGTTTTTATGTCCACTCATTTTCTTCTTCAGATGAAATCACCCCAGTTCAGATTTTCTTGCAGGTGATATTTCCCAAACTTCTGATCATTCCCATTCCTCTCCTTTGGACAGTTTTAAAGGCAGCTGTATCTTTTTTGAAAAACGATGCTTTAAAGGAGGTCCATGCCAGTGTACAGCTGAACAGCATGAGCACTGCCTTATCTTACAAGAAAGCTTCTGTCTGCACAGCTCCCAACTGCTCAGCCCTCTCATATCCGGTTTTATTTCTGATTTTATGTCCCACAGCTCTGGGGAAAAAGAGAGAGATTCTCCCTCACTCAAAATCAAGCTTCATCAGCCCTGTGTTGCCTGCTCCTACCTAGTGAAACCTTCAAAGTTCTTCAGATGCTGCTTAAGATGGAAAGAAGGTCCTGCATGTAATCCTTCAGAGGAGATTGGAAACCAAGCTTTTTCGGTGTAGGTGAGACACATACTTTTTACCCCATGCAGTCCTCCTGCATACAATGTTTAGTTTTATCCTTTTATTCTGGATTTTTTTTCCTCACATAATTATTTACATTATTAATTTAAGTGATTATGATGCAAAAGTACCATTTTGCACCAAAAAAACCCACAAAAAACAAACCTTGAGGTTTTTTTTTAATAATTATTTTTTCGAAAGTGGTTTGCATAGTTAAGTATAAAAAAACCTGGCTTTCATCTTCGGGTCATTAAAAATTTTGTAAAAAACCCTCACCCAGTTCTTGAGTGGTTGCTCTCCTTCTTGACCTGAAACAATTAAGCAAATAAATTTTTAGTAAATTCTAATGTAATTCTCTCACCTATGTAAATTCATTCAGATTTTACATCAGGATAGCTGATTGGATTTGTTTGCATCTGCATATTTTGATTATTTTCTAAAAAACTGCATGATTATAATTTCAGAAAATTTAGAGTCTTCACTCCCTTAAAGTCAACAGAAAACTCCCTTGAGCTTCTCTTGGGAAGGGCTGAGCCTTTAATCTGTGTTTGTTTAATAATAAAAACTCTGAGATAGACTGGTTGATAGGTTTCTTTCAGCCACACTTGTAGCAATATTAAACACTGGTTTTTTTCTGATATACCGTGGTTTCTCAGACTGCTTAAGCAAGTACTAATGACTTTGCTATGATGATCTGCTCCTGACCCTCTGGCTTGTCTTTATGTTCCTATTTCATGAAGGTAGATGTACATATATTTTAAATTAGTGGCTCATCATTACTCTGTTGTTTTCTTACTCCATTAAATTCCATCCCACATGATCATTTCTGAACAAACGTTTGCTGTCAATATTTGCTGAAAAAGTCCAAATCAACCTAGTAAATAAAGCATTAGAAAACATAATTTTGTTTCTTCACTCAGCTAAATCCATTTAAGACTTTAACACAAGTAGAAACTAAAGACAAAGGGAATTTCTTAAAACATGAAGGCCTGTAGCACATTTGCATTCTGAAATTAATTGCTGACCTAATTATTTGTCAGTAGTAGGATAAGTTAATCAAATATAACTTACAGTAAAGCTTCTAAACACTCACAGGATTTTCTCCCCCAGAGTAAATTGTCATAGTGGTCCAGTTTGACAATCCATTCTCACTGTCATCTTGTGACCAAAGGAAGACTATCTGTGAAATGGTACCATATGGAGACACAAGAGAGAATGAAACACTTAGATCTCCTGTACAAAGGCATGATAAGTTAACAGTCACCAGAGGAAGTCAGGAACGATGAAGCTTTGAAAAAGAAATACCCTGCCTTTCAAATCCATTTAGATTTATTTTTATACTCTTTCCAATTTGACTAAAATACTCAGATATTAAATATGCATATAAAATAGAAATCAAACATATTGTGTGATGTTTCATTTCTAGTGTATCTGTGGATCTACACTTCATGCTTAGCATTAGTTTGATGGAAAGGCTGGTATTTATAGGCAAGACCAGGACCTTTTCCTCTTCATCTTATGGAAACTGACTGTGTTTTCCCCAAATAATATGTCGCAACCAACCACATAATGACCTGAGGCTAAGGATGCAGATTTTTTTTTCAAAACGCACTTGGAAACAAAATCTGATGAAAAGATTAGGTAATGTGACCAATACATTATTTTCAAAAGGCATACCTAGTCATTTGAGTTAGAAATACCTCATCAGTAATAATGTGAACTACTTCACCGCTTCTGTTATTACAGTACTGCCTCTCTCCTGTCATCTGCTGGCAATGGCAACCCACAGTAAAGGATGTTTTTCTGATCATTTTGCACTCATTAAATACAGCTGTCACAATAGCGGATGCGAGAATGCATACAAAACTTTTATGCCACGTCAAAATAAAGCAGAAACATTTTAAAAAGATCTGAAACCTTTGAAGCCTTTTCTTGAGAAATATTGAAATATTGCTTTTTGTTGTTGTTGTTTGCGACAATTGAAAATGTTCCACAGTGACACACATTAAAACTTACTGCAGAACAAAACACCATCCATCAAAATTAAAGAAAAAGGAAAAAAATTGAGAAAAAATAAAACTAAACCAAATCTCTCTGAAGCACTAAGTGTTCAGTTTCTGAGAGTCTGAAGTTCTGGTTCATCACCTGATTTCTGGGGCTGAATGTGCACTGAGTTTCAAAATCTCGAGGGAGGTGACATTTATTTCTGGACTATGGATGAAATCTGCCCCATAAAGCTTCCAGATGAGCGAAAACACCTTCCTCAAGTTCCCTGTTCTGAGAACCATCTCCCTTTCAGGCTAAGAAGCAGTAAATTCTATAGTTGTTTGACATTATTACTGTAAAAAAACATTTAAAAGGGCAGGGTGAATGATCCCAAAGCCATTCTGTGACTGGTGTGAACAGAGAATCCCTTATGAGTAGCATTAGTTAACATTCTTATTTGCATGCAAATGTGTTGTGAAATACTGTAGCAGGTGACCTGTTGAAGACTTCGGTCACTCTGACCTGGAGGAAAGCAGTAATTTGCTATTAATATCTTCCACCTCCCCATTTCAGAATTGCATGATCATAAAAGAAAAAAAATGGTTAACTTTGAAGCACCTCCTTGAGTTGATGACTACCGAGAAGCAGAGTCCTCGAGCAAAGATACAGATTTTCAAAGATACAGAATTTTCAAATAACACCCACCTTGTGGGTAAAATAGCTACTCACAAGAACAAACTCAAGATATTCTGGATACCTGATCCTAAACTTTAATCAAGAGACTTCTTCAAAGATTGGACAACATAGGTATAAATAAATGACTAGTATTATTTAAAAGAAAATGCCATTGGCTCCATTTCTTGGTTGTAAGTCCAACCTTCTGCTTCTCCTGAAGATATGGGCAGGGGCCAATTTTATGATTTGCATGTTATGGACTTTCCATTTCCTTTTAATTTTAAATGTGCAACTTTTCATGTACAAAAAATGATAGGAAAAAATGTGCAAGTGCACGTGCATGTATACCTGTGTGTATGTCTAAACACACCTTTAACATGTACCTGAAAAACGCTTCACGTTTACAATCCTATCAGCAGTAGGATCCATGGAAAGGAGGCCCTTGAAAGCCATGGCTGGGCTGGAGCAGACCCAACCTGTCTCATTCCCCCTGCAAAGTGCAAGCATGTGATGGCCAATGGGAGACAACTTCTAGCATCCATGCGCTTGGCACCCATGCAATGCAAGCTGCTTTCATTACGGGAAGCGAAGTGTGTCTCCATGAGATATGGTGACACAATCGTTGTGTGGAGATACACTCGGCTCTCTCTCTCTCTCTCTGTCTCTCTCTCTCTCTCAATCTCCCTCTCCCCCTTCCCTGTCTCTCTGACTTGCTTCTTCCTGATGCACCTCATTCCTGCTTCCTTTACTTCTCTTTCTGGATACCTGTGTGTTGTCCTTTACCTTTGCTGAGGATGTCTTTTCTGAGATGAAATAAAGAAAAATTTCATCCCTGGCTTTGGGAAAAGGAGAAAGACAGCACAAATCTTACTCCAAGAGCAAATTCACCTAAAGAAGCAGTTTTTGTTAATGGGCATAGTGAAGGCATGACAAGAATTTGTGGGTGAGAATATTAACACTGGGAAGAGCATTGCTGAGCTCTTGTTTGCCATTACTGCCTGCCATCAACATTCCTTGCTCATCCAGTCCCAAGCTCAGTTCATCTGAGGTCCAAGCTAGTGTCTACTTCCTGGATTGCAGAAAACTTTTGCAGACAACACCAGACTCCATAAATCTGAATCTCAGGGAACTAATCTTAGCTATGGCTGTAGGGTCAAGCCACTTTAGGAGTTCAGCGAATGGCGATAAATCACAGTACTGTGACTAGTGGGGGGAAATACAGCCAGAAGAAATCTCGACACATAGGTTTTGGATGAGTATGAACAGAAAGTAAAGTAAAGATGAAGAATTTTGCATGCCCTACAGAGAAGAAAGGAGTGAGAGAGAATTCAGTTAAAGGGCACAAGTAGTGAAAGTGAAAACTATGAGAAAGAGAGGGAATAACGCAATGGAGGGAAGGACAGTGCATGAGGTGGGAAAAACTTTATGGGGAAAGTTGAGACAAAGGGGAGATAAAAACCACTTGAAACATCCACAAGCAACATATTGCATGCAGCCACACCTTTTCACCAACCCGCAGAGTTTGCCTCCTCTCTCAGCATCAGAGCCCTCTTGCTGGCCTTGGGCCAGCCAAGACACCCCACTGATGCCCTAAGGACCTGCTGGGACCTGTGTTCCTCACTACTGCAATCCCATACCAGGTCAATACACTCCAGTGCTTGGCCAGCTTCTCTCTTAGGGCTTTCAAAAGTAATTTTCAGACTGGACTGTAATCTCGAAATCTGCCCCACAGGGCATGGTATCATCCCAGCTCTATTTTAAAGGTCAAGTCTTGCAGGTTTTGCCTGGTTTTGACTCAGACATTCCAGTAATTTCAAAAAGCCAGTGACCTAGATAAGGGAGGGCAGAACTGGGGCCATAGTCAAATTTCCAGTATAAAAAGTGTCTTCATTTTCAGATGGCTTCACTATACTTGACACAAGGTTTCACTGTTCTATTTCTCTTACTGAAATACATGGAAGGATCTGTACATCAAATGCATAAAAGATTTGACTTTTAATTTCTACCATGTATTTTGGTAAGAGGAATTAAATGTCAAAACACAAAAGCAATTATACACTTAATGGTCAAAAACATATAATCAAGTCATTTTTTTTATTTTCAAATGGCGGAGATCAAAATAAAAGGGCAAGAGGGTCTTACTTTGACATTATATGAGATGGAAAGGCACATTTGTATCATTTTGTACCTTTTACAAAATGAATATGCCTGTAATCATACCCATTCATATTGAAAAGGAGATTGTCCTTTAGATATATAACATATTTGTGAGTGTGTTGAGGAAGTGTCTAAGTAAAATGTGCCATAGGAAATCAACTATGGGGAAATGCAGTTATTCTTCATGATGATATACAACTATTTTGGCATAACACTTGGGGTGAAACAAAGCCTGCTAGTATAGGAGAGTCATTGCTGCATATTTAACCAACCATTACTATAGCAAGTCAGGCAAAGTTTTCTAGCTTGAGAAGTCTCCAAGTTTCAAATTTCTGAAGGCTGGGACAGTGAGCTGGAGCACTCTGCTATGAGGTTACCAGCTTCTTCTCTTCAGTAGCCAGCTGCTAGTGGCCACTGTTGGGGTCTTTTCTTAGATTTGCCTTTCTTAGGGTAATTTTTACGTCACTTTCCTCTATGTACCCAGCAAATTTGAAAGGTGAAGAAACCAAAGTCTTTTTGGTCCCTCTATATTTCTATGATAATTGAAACTGGTGGCTAATTGCTGGTGTATCTGTACAATCCCTACCACAGTGAACCACTGCTCCTACTGCTAGGCTGGTAGGCACCTTTACATTACATGTGGGCAGCTCTGTAGCACAGAGCTCACGTGGGAGCATGTCTCACTGTCCTAGCGAGCTGGTCCTCCAGAGTGGGCACAAGGACAGGGTGCATCGCAGCTCTCTCTAGCCTGAAGTAGGTGCATCTCTTTCCCAGAGTTTGGGGATGACTGATGCACATTTGCAGCCTAATCTGTCATTTCCCTATTTTAAGTTCCTCTGTGGCTGCAACAGACTGAAGGTACAGAAATGGCCTTCTATGAGCTTAGTGACAACATAGACCTAAATTGGCTCTTTTCCACTTCTACCAGTCCTACGAGTCATAAATATTGCTACATTACTACAATACAGCAATTGCTTATACTCAACATCAATCTCTCTGCACCATTAGACCAAATTCTTTTGGTCTAATGCAAAATCTATGAACGTTTCCTGTCAGAAACATACCAGATGTATGGTGTGGGGTCGTTCCTCCTTCCCCTAGACTAGTGTATCCAGATAGTTCCAAACTGTAGGGTCTGATTCCTACTTATAATGATATTGCATTCCTGAAGTTGTGCAAAAGGACTAAAAAATAATATGAACGTACCTGCCATGTAGGTAAAGATATACAGCTGAGTGGCTTTGGCATGAGCTAGATGAAAGCTCCAAAAGCACAAATCTGAAAACACAATTTACAATGCCACAGAAACGAAATTGAAGCTTAATTACCTATCAGACCACGGTTTTGTCATTCTAAATGGGAAATATTTCTTTAGAGTGTGGTGATTTCCTGTGTACATAGATGGCACTCTGTTTAAGCTTATCCAGGTAGCCAAGTTACAGGACCAAAAGTCCCAGACCAAAAGTAGGTTGTTTACTGTGGAGCTGGGCCAGCTGGACTTCTATTCCAATGTAAGCTCTAATTCCTGACTTCTAAAATTAATTTGGGTTACATACTTAAGTGTTTTCTGGCTGCCTCTTGTATAAATGTATCATAAAGATTAAAAACATGATCCCAACAAAAACAAGGTAAAAATAATAATTTGAGGAAATATGAAAACACTGGTCAGTTCACCTGGAGATCTGCTGCTTCTTTAGGCCAATTCAAGTCTGTAGAGGTCTTAAAAACCCCAAAGATTTTAAGAGAATACTTGTATGTATATTTTATATCTAAGAATCGTAGAACATCTATTTAGTGTGACAAAGCACTATTATATATCTATATTTAGCTTTCGCTTTTAGTGGGTGTTATCTGCTAAAATATATTTTGGGGAGTTTGAAAATCTAATGTTAAACTATGATATTTTTCACTTTCTGTAAAGAATGGGCTTTTGATAACAAAAGAGACAAAAAATCCTTCAACCTGCTAAATGGTTCTTACTGAGAAATAAGATTGTCTCTTTCAAGGAGAAGGAGCCATCAAACTTTTAAATCCTACCTGCAAGCTTGCAATTTTATAGGGAAAAAAGAATAAAAAATCACTTTTGTAAAAAAAGTAAATTTCTTTCTAATTTGGAGAAATAAGTTCCACCAGGTTGCATTTCCCCATGGAGAGAATGCAATGACTGGCATAGGAAGTTTGCTGAAAACAAATTTTTTGATGGACATTTTCTGTCACCCTTTGCCATCACAGCATACATTTTCCTGTCACATAATATACGGTAATTATATGGATTTTCCTCTTTCCAAATCAGAGGAATGTTTCCTTACTTGAATGGAGGGGCCACAGACTACTAGTCAACCTAAAAATCCTGTTAGCATTACATCTCAGCATAAATAAAGAATTTGGATCAGTGCCTTGTTAGATCACTGCTATTTCTAGCTCACTGAGTAAAAAGAGCATTTTTTGCAGCCTAGTTTGATAAGTAAAAGGTGTCTTTCTCACCTGCGTGCACTCTGAATTGTCACTCTCATTCTTTGTTCCTTTGCACGCGGCTGTTGTCAGCTCCCGAGTCACAGAACCACTTGCAGGAATGGCTCGGGAGAGTTTTGGAAGAAAGGAAAGGGAAAAAAAGAGCCGCATTTTTATTTAACAGGAGTAGGAGAACATAAAGAAAAGAAAGGTGTTCTCAAGAATGTAGCCTGCAGCCTTGTCAGGTAGCATTTCTTCAGATGGTTTTTTTCTCTCCCCTTTCCCACCCCAAGATCTCTCTTCATCATTTTTTTAAACATCTCTTCTGGGATAGAGACATGAAAGTGAATTGTGGGTCAAAGGCAAGAATTAGGGGTTGCCAGGGCTGCTTTCTGATGGCTTTACTTTATCTTTGTGTCCAAGCTTTTGCAAGTTAGCAGGTACTGTGGGTTATCCATTCCAGTCACATCATTTTCTGCTTGATGACAAGCATCACACCTTCATCCATCACATTTACATTTCAAACTGCCACACAGCTCTATTGATTAATTATTTAGCAGCTCTTGGCCACTTGTGAGTGTTCCTGTGCTCACGTTTCACAGAGAAGGTCCATTCTTTTTATTTATGTGCAGTTTTGTAAAGCAAAAAATAAAATAAAAAAAAAAAGTAAAGCCTTTAACATACACACATCCCTGTAACCTGTGTGTGCATGTCTGCATATATGAAAACATGTGTGTATATTTATGTGTGTGTGTGTGCGCGTAAGCTGGTACATTTAGGTGCACACAGGGAACAGAAGCAGGTAATCTGATCAATAAGCACATGCTTACACTGATAATAGATTTCTGAGTTTTCAGAGCAGTGAGCAGCAGATCAATGAGACCTTGCAGGTGTGTTGGAGCCGGGAATTGCATCAGCTACATCACGCTCCCTACAGACCAGTAGGGAATACAGACATTGTCCTCTGGGCTTTGTCACTTTGAGCAAAAACAGGTGGAGGGTTTTTGCAAGGGCCTACTGATAGCTGTGTTTTTTCTACATCACAGTCAGGAAAGTGCAGCCTCTGAACAGGACAGGAGGTGTCTTTCAACCTAGGGCTCATCTTGCCCCAACAAATCACTCTATCTGTTTTTTCCTCAGTTCTCCTTTGGTGGAATGCAGAATGAGGACCTAATCTTATAGTCCTTTCGCTTGTTTGATTTTATCTGAGATAAAAATCCATTGTAAGAATAAAATCTCTCTGGTCTAACCATAAATGAAAATCTAGGTTAGGTCAGAAATCTTTATAAGAGTGATGTTTGGCCCTGCTTCTGATCCCTGGGGCACTCCTGGGCACTCTGCTTTGGCTTTTTTTCTGACCCACCACCACCTCCTACCCAGCAATTCCCATGAGAGCAATCTGTAATGCTTTGGTGTCTCACGTTGTGGTATGCTCCAGACTACCCCCCTGATATTCATAACTACTTGTCTGAAGGTGCATTTTTCTAGAAGGAACAGCTGTAAGAAGAAAGCAAGGTGAAGTATTCCATGATGGGAAATGTTTTCAGTAAAGGCTTTGGAAAAATCTGATGTTTGTGACATTGTGCACTTATACTGGAGCAGAAAATGAAGTAATCTTGAATTCTAGAATAAATGTAATATTTGGATCTGCTTTAATATTTTCTTCTGTTTTCATTTTTTACAAGTTTATTATGGATATAACCTAACAAATGTAAACAGAGTGATTCTTTTTCCTGTTCTTAATTTTCAATAATTTTTGACTTATGTAAAGTCTGTTAAAATCAAAAAGAATATGCTCATTACCTTAACAGGCTCTGGATGAGACCCTTAAAGAGCAGGGACCACATGGTTCTTATTGCTCCATCTCTTGCATTTCCGTCTTTATCCTTCAACTTGTAAAAGTAAATGCAATACCATTCACTTTTTAATGGCTGGAATTGGTTTCAGTATTGAACTATGTGAATAGTGTTAGGCTAGGGTTGGTCAACATATTTCTCTCAAAATTACTTGGTTTATTATAAAGTACATTGGGAACTTGGATCAGGCAAATGACTACACTATTTATATTTGCAGTAAAATATTACACTATTCAGACAATAAAACAAAACTATCTGCTTGGTCTACTAGTGTTGGTAGTACACTTTTAGCACACACAGAATAAATGATTGGGTCCATTCTATCAAGAGTATTGAAATAAAAAGTGAAGTCCTAGCTTGTGGTGGAGGATTTGGTTGTTTGGTCAAATATAATCCCCATCTCTGACTGCAGTTAAAGAAAATATTTAATATTTGATTTTTGCTATTAATTCACCTCTATTTTTGCTTCTCTTCCTGCCTCCTTTAGTCCCTTTTTTTCTCTATTTTAACAATAATGTAAAGTGAAAAAATGAACGACAGAATGTGAACCTTTAACTTATATAACAGAGTGGTTCCTCTCACATGAGTAAATTCAACAAGAAAGTAACAATACTAGTCCTACGGCAATACTTGACAAGATCAAGGACATTATTATCTAGATCTCTCTGTAGTACTGTTCCCCTGTATAGATTCAAAACTAGAAGAACACCAAATGAAGCTCCCTCTCTAACATTGTCATCATATAGTACCTGAGAATATACTGACAGCCCTTTTAATTTTTTTCCTTTATTTCTTTGAAATAACCCTTCTTTGTAGAATAACAGCGTATCTCTTATATACCTATTTACTCATGATCCTAAAACTAGGAGCTGATACAGTGTCACAGATGATACAGCAGCGAAACTCTTCACACTTCTCTTTGTTTTTTGCTTGCTTCATCTTTCCATGTTCACAGTTAATAGGTTTGCTCTGTATAAAAAAAAAAAATAAATACAGTAATTGGTTTGCCATAGGTGTGTTTAATTTGTATTGTCACAAATAAAAAGGAAAAATAGCACTTCATCTTTTTTTGGCTTAATGAGATGAGATCAGGAAAGTATTTTCATAATTGAAAACAAAGATTCTTTTAAATAAGGTCTTCTGTTAGGGAAGTGAGAACAATATAAAACAGACACCTTCCAGTGAACTCTTCTGTAAAATGGCAAGCTTGATAATAAACAAAATCAATTAGATTATGAGTGGACTCCTTACTTTACATAGATTAAAATACATAAACAAAAAATTCTGAATATTTGACAGGATTACACAGGCTCTAATTCTAAGTTATGCCATTTCTGACTCCATAAATACTAGCCAGCACATCCTGCTACTGCCACTAATGAGAAAGGTCCCAGGAAATTATGAGAGACAAAAAGTTGTTCTTCATATTATCTATGGATACAACATTACTTTACCATTTTGTGAAGGAGTAAATATTCACCTATTGCTGAGAAGGTGGTCAGTTGCATCATCAAAATTAGCTGATTTTCACTTGGTGACTAGAGTTCATTAAAGATGAACATCCACATCTTATTGTCAATCCTTTTCTGCAAAATAATTATTGTTAATCGATTTTGATATAAAGGTCAGAGAAGAAGAATGCTATGTCTTCTGCCAAAGCCTGGTCATTCAGTCAACACAGAGAGCAAGTACAGTATTTTCCAGAGGAATTAAAAAGACAGAAAAATAAGCAAACAACCAAACAACAAAATGGCAAGTAATAGATCAAGCTAACAGAGCAGTGCTGCTGTCTGCGGAGGACAGCATTCCTGCCTGACTTCCCAGCACATGGAGAATTTGATCTTACTTTATTAGTCAAACAGAACACATGTCTGCTTTTCCAGTGCACCCAGCAGTCCAAGAAACATAGCACTGGTACCATCTGTTATGGTAAAAACATTAACAACTACTCTTTCCAGCCATGGAACCCTATTTATCAGGTGGTCACCTGTAGCAGCAAATCCCTTAGGTTGACCACATGCAACACAACTATTTTCTTTCTAAATTTTCCTCTAAACTTACTTTCTCATACCATTTAATGTCACTGACTGCCCTCTTGTTCATAAATAATGTGACAGGAAAAAAAGAAGGTCATGACTCATGGTTTAATTAATCACACCTAATTAATCACACCTTTAGAAGCCTCAAGTAGGTACAATGCTGAGAAACAGACTTCCTTGCTGTGCCTTTTACATGTAATATTGACAGAGAAAAGGGAAAGTGCTCCTGTCCCTCTGGGGTGTAACTCTCAGCCATTGCTTTGCTGGAGAATCACCGCAGGATTGAACAGAGGAAAAGTTTTTGGGAAGCAACGACCTCACAGGACTGCACATTTCTAGTGCATTCCTGCCCTTTCTATAGAAAGGCTTGAAAAACATGCTGAAGTCATTGATCCATAGGTGCACAAAACCAGCTGTTTGAATATTGTCTGTATTAACATTAATCTGGCTAAAATGCATAAACAAAAACATGCCTTGGCTTGTGGGGTGAGCTCCTCCTACGTAACTGGGTCCTGTACCTGCACAGCAGGAAAAAAAGAAATTATGATGTGTCTCTTGTTTTTTCCCAGACTAATAAACCTTACATTGTTTCCTAAAATATTGCATGCCCCCAACAGAGAGGGAGCACTCTGATTCAGAGCATTGTGTCTAAGGGGTGCCACTGCAAGGTGGCAGTGACAAGGCTGACTGCTCTGAGGCTGGAGAGAGAACTGACCTGGAGTGTCCTCATAAGTGAAACATTGCCTAAACCATCACTAGACTGTTAGATAAAAAATTAGTTTACAGCATGACTGCTGTGACTGTGATAATGCTGCAAAAGACAAGAATGGCGTTACTGATTTATTTGAATTTAATATTGTTAGTGCCAGCTTCAGGAGAGGACTCCAGGTCCCAAACTGGCTAGGGACCACTTTGCTTAAAAGTGCTATGATTACAGATAGATGCTGGAGCTGGGGCATGGACCTTGTGCTTTCCATGTCCATCCGTTTTGCTTCTCACTCTGAGATTTCTGCCTTTCCCTACACAGTGTTCAAAAGACAACAAACACCAGGGTCTGCAGTCACTTCTGCGAGCTGGTGCTTAAAAACGATGCACAGTGCATGCCTAGACCTCCAGGGAGCTGGCCATTAGGCTTACCTTCAATAACCCTCTCTGGGGACAAAGAGAGACTGTCACCATGGTTAGACAGGGTGCAAGGTACATGGATGTAAGTTCCACTTCCCTCTAGTTTACCTATCTCCAGCAAAAAAGATCTCTTGAAAGGAGGAAAGTACTCTAGACCCTACTGAACTCTAGATGTCATTGCTTTGACTTGTTGAGAAAGAGACATCCTGGAGTCCAGTATTCTGGTGGCAAACGAGATCTTTTTCCTCCTCAGCTAGAACTGGGACTGAGTTGTGCGCTGAATTTCACACTCAATACAGTGATCCAGTAAGATAGTGACTTGATGTTTGGTGTTTGTCTTCATTTGGCAGTGCAGTGGAAAATGTTTCGTACTTAACTTCACACAGGCACAGCTTCGTGAAAAATCCTACAGGAGCAGTAGCAACTGCATACAGTTTTTAGGCTAAGGATTAGCTGCCTTTAAAAAGGCTGCCCTTGCTAAATTGAGAACTGATTGCAATACCTTCTTGTCTCTTTTTTACCTCAATCAATAATTTTTAGGGTTCAAAATAATCAGTGCAATAATTCCTCCACGGGAACAGTCATGCAGTGATGAATTACATATTCCAGTCTGCACAGTGTGAAAGAATAAAGGCAAATTTTGAACAAAACTTGCTATACTGAGGCAAAATTTGTTTCTCTGCAGCTGACAGTTATGTGTCTTTGCTGCTTTGCAAACTTTAATACTTAATGGGAATAAGCTTTGGTAACACAACAGACATAAAGAAACCTGACAAACCAATTGAAAACTCAGCGATATGTGTCCTGCGTGTGCCTTTAAATACTATCAAAATTGAATTTGACTAGACTTGCTCAAATCAGACCCATTATCAACAACACATTGTCTCAGGAGACCAACCTTTGTCCAGTTAGGGCTTCCTTCATTAATCGTCCAGCATCAAGCAAGCCAAATCCAAATCTGTGGAGAAAAAGCAATTAGATATTTTAAGCAGTGATAAGAACACCACAAATAATCAATTTCTATGGCATTAGAAGCTACCTGGCCCAGAAAAAGTCTATAAAAGCTAGAATTTATTGCAGAACACCAGACAGCTTACAGAGCATTGATTCTTAGTAGTATGCATAGATTGCTGGATTTAAAGAGAAATCCCTAATGGTTCTTACTTTTAATTTTTGCCTTTTAAAGGGAAAACAAGGATAAGGTGTTCATAAGGCCAAACTGCAGCAAACCAAATATTTAATGACTGCTAAACAGAATTGGTTTACTTTTCAGAAGAATAGAATACTACCACACTGTTTGATGGCAATTATATGTAATCTAATGCATAAGCTTCAAAAGAGATGAGACACTAAGTACAATCACAGTATTCGATGGTTAGAAAAATATATTAATTGTGCTTTTTTTAAAAAAAGTATTTATTGCACCTGAGAAGCCAACAGACTAGAAATCATTTTTGCATTTGTTCCACTTGTGAATCTTTAGGCTTGAAAGCCTTCTATTCCTCCATAGCAATCTCACACTGGACTATTTTAATCTGCATTAACCTTTGTGATTTGTATCTACTTATAAAAACAAAACAGAATGCAGTGCAAAACCTAGCAGGCAAAACATTATTGTCTACAGCAGACAACAAAGTTTTGAAACATATTTAATCTTAATATTCCCAAAAGACAATTTCTGTATGTAGATGTTATAACTGATCTTCAAATGTGAACCAAAACATATCCAAACTCAGGTTTAGGCCAACAGGCTGAGAAATCAAAAGGGACTTGGGCGATTGTCTCATATGACCTCCCATATATGTACACTAGAATCTTCCCCCAGTTGGGGATGGAAGTTGGATTAAATAATGTCTTTCAGAAAGTTGTCTAAGCTTCTAAAATCTCATTTTAAAGACTCCAAGATGTAGTGAGTCCACCTCTTCCTTGGGTAAGCTCTTCCAGTGTTTAATTACCCTTACTGCTAGGAAACGGTGTCTTATTTCAAGGTTGAATTTGTCTAACTTAGCATTCAAATACTGAAAATGCAGAGTGTTTGAGAGAGAGCAAATGTAAGTGGCATGATACACTTTATACTAATCCTAAATCAAAAGATTATGGAAATATAGAAAACATGACAACTAAAGCTCTATTTTGGCAAACATTTATGCAAGGGGGTATCTGTCTGCATAGGAAATGGTTTTCTTTCAATTTTGCAAGCTTACACGTGTGTAAAGTTACACCAGGGTTTAAAATACAAATCAAAAAGAGGCATCTGGAGTGACTTTTGCTGCAAAAAATATTAGGCATTAATTAATAAATACAACTTCACTCTGTACTCATTCTAAGCTGCCTTTGCATCTGCTTACAAGTACCAGAAGAAAAAGTGAGAAAACTTCCCATTGCAGAAATCTGATTTGCTGCTGTAGGGGTATGGCTTCTAAAATCCAAACACAACCAAAGAGGGGAGAGAGTCAAAAAAAAAAAAAAAAAGAGGAGAGTTGTCAAGATAATTAAAACTTTGCAACAATTCAGTAGTGGTGCTGATAAAAACAGCACTGCTGGCTGAATGCAAATAAGATGGTAAAGGCCCTGTTTGGATTATGGTAATTACACAGTCTGAAGTTAGCTCCAGCCACACACACATATGAGCACACACATACACACACAGCAGTGGAGTGGAACCTGACAACCATACTTGGCATGCGATCATAAAATTCCCTGGCACGCTCTCAGGATGCCATGTGGAGCTATTTGTACAGTTAGGTACGGAACTCTGGAGCGCAGGAAATACCAGCGGAAGCACGGCTGACCCGCCTGGCCTTCAGCAAGAGCCTGCCCCCCCTGCTTATTGCTGGCCCAGATTCAAAAGTGATCTCTGGAGAAGGCAAATCAATCGAACACATGTTTGGTCTAAAAATGTCATTTTGGAATATGTTAAGATATTTCCTTACATTAGACCATTTTGTTTGCCCCAAAGATTTGTCAAGTGCAATTGAATGCATACACATCACAACGCATGCCAGTGCCAGAACAAAATAATTTCAGTGTGTCCTTTAGTACTCCGATAAAATGCAGGCAGTCGGTGTTGAAACGAGATGCCCTATGAAAGTCTTGTGTGCACTTGCATTCTGCATTTCTTCCAGGAACTTGTTTCTTTAAAATTTGGGATCCATCCAAATGAGCAGATTTTGTGTAAGAATGAGGAAGAGGACCAGCTCAACCTCTCCTCTTGCCTCCTAGACGGAGGACTTGAGGCAGGCTAATTTATGTGATGAAAAACCATTAGAGAAATTACAGTTTCCAGCTCTGATTTCTAAATAATAAAGCGTTTATGAGGACAATATCAATACAAATAACCCTATTAATCCATTTATTCAACTTTGAACCAATTCTGATATATGACAAAGATATGTTTCTTCAATAGTTTTCACAAGTTAATATTAAATAATATTGGCACACGCATCATTTTTATTACTAAGTTCTTTGATTTGTTCAGACTCCTCACAGTCTTTGCAACTGTGTGTTTTATGACCTACCCATCACAGGAGAAACTCCCATTAGCACCAGAACTTTGCAGTCAGCCTTCCCATCCTCACTCTGTTTTCGGTTAGTGCTGAAAAGGCTGTTTCGAGCAGATCAGAATAGTCACAGCCCAATCTCTGCATCTGAAAGTGCACCCATACTGTGAAGGGCAAGCTTCCCTGCCTGGCATGTTCAAAGTCTGCAGAGACTATATCAAATCCAGATTTATACATGACTGCAGATGTCAAGATGCAGTCCTCTGACCAATAGACTCCTGAGGGAAGGCACCCACACCTCCCCCTTCTCTCCCCTTCTCACCACCTTCACCCCCACACCCTTTTTCTCTTTCTCTGCATCGACCTGTTATGGTTGCTGTAACACACACACACACACACAAAGTATATCAGCCTTGAAAGGCTGCAAGTTGCTTGGGCTGATGTACTTCAGCTGAGACACAAATTAGGTCTGGTTTGATTTGCTGTGGGATCCTTTGCTGGTGTGTCTTTTCTCTTTTTCCAAAAAATACTGCCTTAAAAGAGTACTGAATCAGCCAATAGGCCAAAAATCAAAATTATGTGATGTTTCTTCTGAAATTATCTCAGGGATGTTTGTACAATGTTTTCTCTGAGATTTTTTCTTTATTAAAACAAACAAGAAGGGAAAAAAAAAAGGGAACATTAAAAACTGCCAACCTCTCAACTCTTACTAATCACCTGGAAGTATTAAACCAAGACTTGTGATTGTACAATAGAGGAGAATAATTGTTTGCAAATACTTAATTTCAGTTTAGAGATTCAGTTTGATGGTGTTATCAGGAAAAGGGTGGTCAATACAAATTAGACATGATCTTAACATCACCTTTTCCACTCTTCTGTATTTTGCATATATTTAATCACCTGTGATTGGTTTTGACAAGATGCAAAAGTTGGGCTGCGATCCTAAAGCAATCAAGAATGTTAAGCAGTTCAGAAATGACACAGCATTACTTTGCCATAAAATAACATTTATGAAGGATATAATAATGCATTATAAAGGGAAAAATCTATAAAAGATTGCTAGATGTAAAAGGAAGTCTGATGAAAATGCACATTTATTAGTTCATATTAGACAAAAAGCACTTTATAACTATATAGCGTTGCTATTGCGATAAATGGAGTATTTGTACCAAAATGCTCAGTTTTTCTCACTACTGAGAGATATGGGATTATACGTCTTAAAACTGAGGAATAATGATAAGACTTAAAAGACAAATTGACGAGCCATAACATCTTGAATTTTTATATTATATATAGATTTCCAGAATGAATAGTAAGTTTCTGGGCTCTTTAGTGTTTTGTACTGTGTGGATATTTTGTTTATTTTTTTTATTAGTGGGGACAAGTAAATTTTATTTGATAGCTTGTTGTATTTAAAGACAGTGTAAAACTCTCATTGCAAACAGTTGTTTACAGTGCGCTTTTCAGCACAAAGCTGTTTTAAAGCTCAATTGTGCATTTTGCAGATAAAGTGGGAAAACTAACTGAAGGCTGTATTGTAAGCAGTGGTTGCCGTGGAAACCCCAGTTTCAAGAGCTGGTTCTCCATTACCACTTAATTTAGGCTTCCTAATTGCATTCCACTAAATCGGTAGCGACAATATCTGCAGAGCAAAACTGCATGCCCAGTCTAGCGCAAACCTCTTTGAAACAGGCTTTTTGAAAGCCAGGAGCTATAAAAACTCAGCATGACGTGGAGCATATGAGAAACCTGTAGTTCAAATGTACTGCTGCTTGCTTTCTCATCCTTAGTAACTTCAGTGCGTTCCACACCAATCTATTAGTTCAGTCTACCTTAAAGATCATAAAGCTCTGCCATGTGGAAACTCATCTGTCCACCAACACATCGGTGCAAAATAGATTTAATTGTACTCCCAACCCAGTATCATGTCCATCTTATTTTACTACACACCAGCAGGTAGCCAGTGCAGAGCCTTACTTTCCTTGAACTGCCCTTGCTCCATAATATGAGGAGAACAATACTTTCTCAGTTTAAATCATTTGCCACTGTTCAGCTGTGCAGCAAGCCAGACCGCCCATATGTGACCTAAAGAGAGCCTTGTCAGAACCACTAGACATAAAAGCATTCCAATTATCGACCATACTGCTTTAATAGAGGAGGCAACTAATATGATAGTGTAAGTGATTCTGCCACTGAGAAGCTCTTCGTCACTGTCAGATTAACACTTGAGTTAAACTCTTGTAAATCAGTCACATTATGCCGTCGGTTGAGAAATAAACACAGACCTATTACTCTTAGAATTCCAGAGGGCTCTCCCTGCCATCCAAGTTATGCAGGATGCCCTATTAATCTGAATTTTGTCATGTTTATTATTTTGCAATTACTAATGTGGGTAACGTTGAAAAGATTTAAGTTGTCTGTGATTAGATTCTGAAATGGATGTACATGCTTAGCAAAGTCTTCTGCGAGGGAAAAGGAGAGAGAGGAAGAGAGACAAAAACAGGAGACAGGTTACATGTAACTTCTGACTGAAAAAAGCCAGCAGACCACCAATTTAATTAAATCCTATAACTCTCTAAAAAAAAAAAAAAAGAAAAAAAGCACAGAGCATTTAAAAGCAAAGTACTCCAGTGTCTTCAAGCACAGGACCTCCCACAGGCTCCCAGCGAATTGCAGTAACCACCTATGTGGTTGTGTTTGAGCCCTCTAATACGCATCAAATAAATGCTGAAACTGAAAATAATGAGACAACTGATCTTGTGATGCTTCCTTCCTTTCGCAGTATTATAAAATGCTGGTAAAATACCTTTCAGTCATACATTTTTAGTTTTTCTCTTTCTGCAGGATTTTGTCAAGTTTCTTGTCTTTTTGTCAAGTTTTCTGTCCTCTGCTCTACCTCAGCTACTTTGAAACCAAAATGAACACACCTTTGTTTTTTAAATTGGGGTTTTAGATGTGAAAGAGTGGACAGATGAAGGTTGTTAACACTGGTTGAGATTTATTTTCAGTGATGCAATTCTTCCTGTTCAATGAAGTCCTCTCAGGTGGATGGTCAGGCTGAGAGAGAACAAAATGGGGCCAGGGACTAGAAGACTGGCTGTTGAGTTTGTTTGGTCCCAGGTTGCTTCAGCCAGATGGACATTCCTCAAGATTTCTAGCTTTCTCCTCTTTAGATATTAGGAGACATATCTGGAATCAAGGCAGATTCTCAAATCAAAAATGTGTACAGATCTTTCTAAAAATGCTGATCTGAGACAATCTCAGTGTGTCCCAGGTCAGAAGCAGCAGCTACAAAGAAATTTTAGGCTAAATATCTTTTTTAGGCTATCATCTTTCTCCAGTAAAATAGAGAAAAAAAACTTTCTGTCATTTTTCTTCTCTATGAGTTTTTGCAGAGATCTTCTGGGAAGGCAGGGAGAAAATGCTGAAATTAAGAGTGGGGGGAAGAGGGAGAAATGGGCTCCACTGCTCTAAAACTCTGCAGAAAAACTGCTTGGAAGATAACGTGGTTGGAAACTGTATTAATCTTGTATTTCACTTTGCTTTTCAGAAGGTCCATAAAAAGAGGCAGTGGCAGAAACCAAGGGAAGGCCAGTAAAACTATATTGTAAGCTGAGGAAAGCCAGAAAGGACACTTTTCCACTCTGCCTATCTTCTAGTCCCTGTGTGGAAAAGTGTGGCCTTGGAAAGGGTGTGTGGGAACCCAAGGGAGGAAACCCTTCACCCCTTGTCTTGGACGAAATGAATCAGGACAGAACTTGATCAGCAGTCTCTAAAGTGGTCTATTCTATTTAAAAAATAAAAAGAAAAAAGAAAACAAAAAGAAAATTGCCTGTCAGAGACATGTTACATTGGATACATTGGATAAAAAATTCTGTTTTTCAGTTTAGATAATTCATGTGCTAGAGAACAACAAAGAAAAATTAAAAAGCTCTCAAGAGACAATGGGATCTATTCTGTCCTCAAATGCATGGCTTAGTTACAAGTGGGCTCTGAGCCAACTTCTGTGCTCAGCTACATGTGTGCAATTTCCTTTGACTTAGAGCATATATTTTTGTGGTCAGAATCCGGACTTTTTGTGTATTGGAATTCCTGTTATTTATTTTCATTATTTGTATGTTATTATAAGAATCATGACCTTGTGTTTTTGAGCTTTGGAAAAACAAGGCTCTCTGTTCTGGTCAATGGACAGATTACAGTCCAGTAGAACCAGCAGCATGTAAGGGATGGGAGCAGTCTAACCATCAGTCCTCTACATAGTTGTATCTTTCTCAATTACAAATAAGTCTATGTAAATTTTGGTCACCTAGAGAATAAGTTACTTTCTTGAAATGAATAATTTCAGATGCCTGATGAATTCTCTGTCTGTCTTCCCCATCCCTCCCTGCTCCCAGCATAACACTGCTTCCAACCCCAAGTTTGTTGAACTGTAGTCTTCATCCTTAAAGCTGGTTTACCCTGGGAAGGGGCTTGGTCTTGTTTCGAGCACCTGCTTTTAACAGAGTCTACACACCACTGCAGCCAACTTCTGTTCTCAGCTACACGTGTGGCTTCCTTTCGCTTAGAGTATATATTTTTCTGGGCAGAGACAGTTCTTTTGGGGTATGGCTCTACACAGGTATGGAAGCCTATCTGCCTCACCTTTGCCTGGGGCTTGTAAAGAAGATGGCAGAGGACATAGAGTTGAGGAATTTGAAGGAGCAGAAGGTAATGGCTTCAACTGCTCTGTTCAGGGACCATATCCAGCATCTGACATGACAATGGAAGAAGCGTGAGGACATTGGTAGGTGGGAATTACACAAATCAGCTCTTCCTCTGAATGCATCTTTGTATACAGAGCTTCACTGTTTAGAGATCAACATGGTGAAAGCAAGAAATCAGATGGACTTAAAGACTCATGTCTCTGTGATGGAGGTGGAAGAGTAGGAATAAGACAGAGGATTTTAAGCCCTCAGAAAAGAACCAAACCAGCGTGTTCAGTCTCTTCTGTGTCCTGAATGCCTGTTTGAATGCCGGCAAGTGCAGCTGGGGTTCTGCAGGTTTGAGAGGGAAGGGTATCAGGCAGGGAGCAGAGCCAGGGAATGACTGCTCTCTATCCCTTGCCACCCCTGGTGCCTTTCCCGGTGGAAGTCAGAGTGGGAATTAATACATACGGAACTGGTATTGTTCAAACTCTCCAAGAGGAAAACAACATTTTTTTCAAGGTATATGATTCTTGTTTGTGGCTACGTGACACGTTATTTAATGACTGCGAAATACTGCATTGTTCTGATTTTGAAGATGCATACATCTTTGGAGGACCACTCTCATTTTTCTAAATGCTTTTTAAATGCAACATTTACAAACACCTTCATTTTCTTGTTGCTGCTGACTTGCTCATTGACATTTTAAGCTAAACAGCATATGGCTTATAGCTTTGTACAAGCAATTGTATACAATTCATACATTTTCTGGAATTAGAAAGGCTTGGAAACATGATGACAATTTTCAGAACTACAAGTTTATTCTTGAAACTACGAGATCTGTGAGGTCTATTCTTCATTTTTACAGATTTTAGCAAGTGATCCAAAAAGAGTTGCTCAGGCCATCACAATTTCTTGGCTGCAAAATAACAGAAACAACACAGGTGGATATTTAGATGTTTAATTCCCACATGGGGGCCTCTGGTGGTCTAGTGGTTAGGGTGCAGGACTCTCACCGCTGCGACCTGGGTTCGATTCCCAGCCCCCCGGGCAGATGGAGCTCGTCAGCCCTGTAAGGCAATCCATCTAAGAGAAGGTCACTCTAAACAAACCTACGTCCTGGGGACCTCACTGCCACTGTCCAAGCTTGCTTGGCCCCGGCAGATGAACCTCAGGATTAAAGGGTGGGCTCAGTTCAGCGCACGCTGTGTCTCACCTAAAAAATCCACTGCGCAGGCTCGAAGGGTCAATGACCTTTCCCAAATCTTTGCTCGCGAAGACTGGCCATTATATATTATTAATTCCCACATGTGTTCAATGTGCTTTGTGGTCTTTAGATGGAAGGGTATTACTGGAGTGTAAGATATTAATTATTGTTATCAGCATCTAAGACATCTCTTGCTGAAGATTTAAATCAGCTTCCCCTGGAAACATAGGAAATAGGATTTAAAAGGGCCTCCTGCATCAAGTTCAAAACCCAGCTTTTGTTGTCAACCACACATCACATAATTGGTTTCATGAAGTACTCAAGTTTCATGCTTTAACCAGTGAAGTTTCTTGCTCCCTCTGCTCCTGTTGGAGGGCTGCTACAGGATATCATTCCAGTGCTTCCTTCTAATTTTCCACTGGAGTTTATTCACAGCCATTTTATAACCATTTGTTTTTATGTCAACATCATCCTTTAAATAGCTCTTCTCCCTCCTTGTATATTTATAGACAACAGTTATGTTCTCTCTCAGAATTTGTTTGGTTTGTGTAAAGAAGCAAAGCACTTTTAGTCTCCCATACACCTTGATGCTTGTCCCAATTTGAATAAATTTTATTGCACATGGGTGCTATAAAATGAGTGACCCAAGCTGTACACTGTCTGACTGTATTCTGTCAGAGCAATGGCATTCAGTGAAAAAAAGAAAAAACCCCATCATTTCAAGATAACTCTCCCATATCACACTTTTATTTAATATAGGCACAACTTATCTAAGGTTCACACTCAAATTTTATTAGTAAGGAAAATAATCCAAATTGTTTAAGTACTCAACTTGTACCTCTTCTTTTAGCCAGCTTCTGAAGCAATGCTACCCACTCAGACTGGGTTCCTACAACCACTGCTTCATTATTTGTTCTCTGAAGCATACCACCTTGAGGCTATACTCCAGGATCTAGCCTCATCTCATCCCATTCCTTTCCTTCCCTTCCCTTTTCTCTGCTTATTATATTATTGGTATTTTTTCCCATCTTTGTGTAATCAGAAAATTTCAATTTAACATATTCCCTTTCTGAAATGTGGTTATTAATGAAAATACGACCCTACAAAATGATCAGTACTAAGAACGTTATGTGTAGGATTAGACCACTGATCTCTGTCCGTCCCAGTAGATTTGTTTTCAGCACAACCCACAGTTACCTCTTCTCCAATCAGTTCCTCACAGTTCTTCCAACTGATCTCTGCTTTCTCTAGTTTAAATAATACCCCTCCCCCTGCAATGCCCTGTAATATGATTTACAGATAGTAAGAGGAGTAGGATCTATTGTATTTCCTTTCTTTAGAAAAACTTCATTATTTATGAAAGAAAGTTATGAGAGCAGTATGATATGATCTATTTTTGGAAAAACCTGACGTGTTTTAACACATCTCTTGTTTCCTTCAAAACTAATTTTAAAACCTGGCCTGCAACAAGACCGCATTATGAATCTAAATAAATACTCCAACAGTCATGTACTTGGTACAGTAACGGGTTAATTGCTGCAGTGCAGGAGGCTGATAGGGAGCCACAAGAAGGTGCATGCCTTAATGAGGAGCTGGTAAGGAGCCCTGGGGCATGGAATAGGGGCTAATATAAAGGAGAACACAGCAGGAATAGAAAGCTGAGCAACCTAAAAAAAGATACACTTGCTCTTTACTTGTTTAGGCTGCAATTACTGTCTTGCATGATCACCCACAAAACTTAGAAACACTAAAGTCACTCAATGAGATGGATGTGTGCATGGAATATTTCTGTCCCAGACTAAGTTTTCTGTGTTTTAAGGATTCACTGGCACTCCCTATTATGTTTTCTCAAAACAATGAGCTACCAGTTAAACTGAAAACTGGAGCACTGCTTTGGTGGGTGGATATATTATTCTTACGGTCAGTGCTTTTGATTTCTGGGGAGGGACTCTGTTTCCAGGTTACATTTTATTTAAAAGAGCAATTTTTGAAAGACATCAAGTTCACTTGGTCTAAAGGACAGTCCACCAAATATTGGAAAGGAGTAACTCTAACACATGGATCAGAATAGCTTCGCTGCAAATGCATGCTATGCAATGACACTGATCCACTTTGTGATGCTTTGTTCCGGCTTCCAGGTAAAACTACACCCAGTTGCAATTTCAGATGGGCCAGTAACATACAGAATACTAATTTTGCCTCAGTATTTTGGACAAAATTAGTTCTTTCTTTCTTGGGGGCTGGCTGGCCAGGGCGATGGAAGACACGAGGATCAAAACCAAAGAAAATTTGTTCAAATCTTGTCAAATGTTTAGCTTGATGTCCAGAATGGTCAGTCAATCATTTGATATCTCTCCACTTCATGCATTAATTAAATACCTCTGAGTCATATTTCTTCAATAATCTTTTTTTTAAAGTAGATAGTTCTTTTTTACACGTGGTGCACAAGTAGTGGGCTTTATAATATGTACTTTCTCTAACTGTAGCAGCACATGGTATCTGGTCTTCACAAATTTCTAATTGCTGGATGTTCCTTTCTAGGATTAATTAATTGTAGTATTAGATCAATATTACTGTAAATGGAACTGGGAACAAAGTCAGACTTACTGCATAGTGGTAATCATCTAGGTAAACACTGGAGGTAGCTTCCAAGTGAAATAATAAGATCCTCAAAAGCATGTTTCTATAAAACACAAGTAAATATATAGTCTTTAACAAAACATCTTCAGAACCCCAGAAAAACATTAAACTGGAACGAAGTAAAGGAGAATTTGCCTAAACATCAGCTCAAACCTTTTTCTTTACCATTCTTTTATGCTCATTCTATTCTAATGGATTTTTTTTCCCCCCATTATACCTTTCCTCTTGATCCTTCAGCCTTCTTCATCTTCCTTGCTCTCTTTACAGTAGAAATTGCTATACAGGATCAGACAATAAATCTTTTGAGTTTAATATTCAATCTCTCTGAAAGAACTAGTGTATCTGGTCTCCTCCTTGTCTTTAACAGAGATTGACCTAAAGCCTGAATCTTGTGATTAGTATCCCTCTTACAAAACGGATAACTGTAAGTATTTCGTACTATCTGTATAAATATCTTATAGAGCACGTGGCCTTGGTGAACAAGGGCAATTATTACCACAAGGTAATTATGTACTGTGACTAGGAAGGGGAAATATTTTCTTTTCATGAGTTTCCAAAGAACAGCTTCTACTTTCAGGCAGTATTTCTTTACCCTCATGTAGTCATAGGACAGCAAGGATGAAAATTCCTTATTAACCCCTAATATTATTTTGGAATTTTTTATCATGTTAGCTCTGATTTTGTTTATTTCCTTTATTTTTGAAGTCTACTTTTGTCTGTTGCTAACATTTTTATTGCTGTGTAGCCTTGGTTTCACAGGGTTTGTGCACCAAGTACTACATAAGCATTTAAGAAAGCAACATCTTGCTCTGAGCAAGATGAGGCACCAAGGGATGAGTGGGCAAGAAGTAATGCACTCATTAAGGAACTGTTGTGCTGGAAACATGGCATGCACATGTGGATGTCTGCCTTAAAGTGGGATGTCCTCCCAGAGAAGCTGCACCAGTTTTACATCACCTCTGACGGTATCCCTCGGCACAGACACATCGGCATGCAGTGCTGCTGTGCTGCCTGTCCTGCAGTTCGAGCTGAGTAGCCTGTGGGTGCAGGGGAGTTGGCAGAGCTGCAAGGTCATTTGGGAATCTCTCATAGCCCAGAGGCAGGTTGCCACACAAGCCCCAGGGACAGTGATCTCAGTGCAGTCTGCTCCCTTGCTTGGGAAAACAGTTCCTCAGAAGGAGGAGGGAGAGAGCTGCCACAGGCAAACTCCTGGGGGAGGAAGAAGCAGGAGGAGTGTACTGTGTGGTTCATTGACTGTATGGGGAGTGTGGGAGAGGGGAATCTGGTAGTAAATACAAACAGATGGGCAAGTTCACAGGAGAAGAGGCTGAAGAACGGGAAAAAAAAAGGCTATCTTTGGGAGGTTGGTGGGGACAAAGACTGGGAAGCTCCGAGAAGGTGAAGCATCCTTCCTCTTCAGATGAAAGACTTGTCTCTAATACAAAAAGATCCAGGAAGGATAGGTCTGCCATCAGCCCCTTCAAGGTGTCATGTACTAATGAGGTAGAAAGAAAGACATGCTTAATTTTCCACTAAGGTGATAGTAGGCAAATTAACGTTTTTACAGTGGTTTAGGTATATCTGATCTCCCTGTTTTGATGGTATTTTCTCACCATATTCATTCCAAGCTCAACCACATTGTGCCCCATCCTTAAGAAAGAAAATAGCACTTGGTTACAAGCAGTAGAGAATTGTGTAAATGCTGTAGCCCCCATAACCATGAGCTACATGCCAAAAAACTTTAGGAAATTCCAAGTAAACAGTCTACATAAAATTGTGGAAACAGTATCTCTGACTGTTATTGAAGGGAGAATCAGTTCCCACAGAAACATTTACAGTACAAAGTGCTACAACACAAGTCTTATAAAATTATTCTTAAAATTTAATTTGACTAGGGCAGGTCTGTCTATTAACTTCTGAAAAAGTGATTAAATTGGTACTAATCCATATTCTTGCTATGTTGTTTGTTATCTGTTTATGGACAATTATTTTGCCATAGAAGTATCTTCTATTGATTTTTCTTAAATTATTTCTTTGCTATAAACTGTTATCTATGCTGCGTAATAGGCCAAAAGAGGGACTTGAACATATGACAACAGTAGAATAAAAGCCTGTACCATTAGTTTGGATCACTGTGAAATGTAGAAAAGTTTCTGCAAATTCACCTGAAAGAAAACTTATTCCTGCTCATGTGTGGTTGCTATAGAACAGGTACTATTGATCCAGAGCAGACCTCCAAGTGATCGAATCATCTGTTCTTCAAAACTGCAAGTCTACAAGTTGATTGCTCTCTTGTAGGCTAAAGATGGAAAAGTTGGATATGCTGTTAGGGGTAATGTTCAAACGAGGAAGTAATGTGCATATACTGCTTGAAATCCCATCCCATCAAACTGCTGAGACCTCTAATTCTCATGATGATACCTTTGGGGGCTGTAGGCATCTTGAAAACAATGCTGCATGTCACAGTGAGTCTCTAACAGCACGTGAATCAAAGCACTGTATTGCAAGAGTAACAGAAGAAGTAATTCATGTAGGTTCCATTTCCATTTAACAAACAATTTTTTACCCACATACAATTGTTGCTGGGAAGATTCCATAACCCTAAATTTGGGATGATACAGTAATTTTAGAGATACATTTTAAACATCAACTAAGGGAACTCACTGTAATGCTGAGACGTAAATATATCTGCATGGAAATCAAGGGAAATAGGGAATTAATCTTAATTAGCACTGTATTTAAAAACAAAAAAACAAAAAATTGTAAAACTTTATACAAATACAGATACTTTCATGCAGGATGCAGAAGATTAATCAAGTTCCTTATGATGAAAATTTTCTTTTTATTATCATTGTTTTCTATTATTTACGTTGTGAAATGATTTCAGACCCTGAACTAGAGGCCAGGTTCTGTTTTAATGGATATTGAGCATGTAAAGACAGCCTTCCTGCCCAAAAGGTTCTTGAGCTAAATTTATGTCTATATTGTAGTCAAAAGACAGAAGGTACTGCACATAGCATGAAGATACTACAGTCAGTTCTAAGTTAGGCAGCCTGGTAACCTAGCCTCAGGAACACAGGCTCAGTGAGGGCTAGTTAGCCTTCTGTCTCAGTAGATTTTGCAAAGGTGGCAGAGAAAAAAGCAAAAAGTGAATCTTGAGGGGAAGAAAACAGGCTGAAGAGAGGGGAAAGTTAGTAATGTTATCAGATTTTGCATGCAAACAAATGGCTCAGAAGCACATACAGGGAAGGTTGTGAGGTTACTCCAGAAAGAAGGAAAGTTAGAGGTAAATATAGAGTTTGGAGTTACACTCAGTCTAATAGCAAAATTCTTGTTGGTGGGTAGTTGTGCAAATTTACCTGCCATCTTTGTTGTATACAAACTGCTTCTGGTGGCAGAACACCCAGCTAGCATCCCTCGATGGCACTAGGGATTAATTAAGCGTAATGTCTTTCAGAAAATAGCAGCATTTTCTTGGAAGGCAACGAGGGGAAGCTAAAAGTTTTGCTGTGTAACTGAGTTTCATAATGAAATGTTACCATACAGTGAATCCTTGTTACCTCATTACTCTTAAACCTTTATTAAAAATAACTTTTCGAGTGTATTACCTAATTGGTTAATTTGATGATCTTAGTGCACAATTCCATAACATGTTTGGTCTCACCTAGATGAGACAGCACTAGTACTTAGAAGTCAGGAATGTGAAAGTTAAGGTTGAATGGACCATTTTCCCTCCTTTCTGCTTCCCTCCTTTCTGCAAACACCTTGTGAAGCAGTCTAGTTATATTGCCCACTACTGTTTCTCTGTTTTGACATTTTACAGATCCTCAAATAAACCACTTAACCTGTGACATTAGTGTGTCCATAAGTCAGAAGCCATTACATTATGTTTTGTAGTTTTATTCAAGATCTCAACATCAGAGAACACTTGAATAAAACATAGGACATTTTTATGGTAAAGTCTTTAAGGTAAAATCTTACAAGTCTTAGGAAAAAGTCTGTGGCTAAAAAGTTAAAAAAAAGAATTTTCAACTTAGCGTGAATGGTAACTCATTTTCAAGTGCATATATAGGGCTTATTTGACAATGGATAGATTAAAATTAGGTACACATAGAAAATTTTTTAAATTTAATTTGTTGGCCTGTTATATTCAACAGTTTCAACAAGTTTTAATTGCGGCTTCTTTTTTATTTTAATGGGACATTTCATTCAAACTGGTATTTGAATTTATACTGACTGAAAAATTAGATTCATTAAATATGGAAATAAGGTGAAGCATGGAGAATTCAGCCCTGTTTCAAAAGGTGAAGAACATGTTGAAATCGTAAGTTATAAAGAGAAGGAACTTATGTATTTACAACAACTGTTCCATAATGTCAGTACATTCTCTTCTATGAGATTTCCTTGCGACTTCTGGTGTAAGGCTTTTGACTTTATGTACCTCTGACTAATTTACCTTTCACAGGCCTGGGCACTCCCAAGCTGTAATGTGCTTCACAGGGAAAATATATGTGAATAACAGGAACAAAAATGATGCTACGAGAGGCTCCAAGCTTTTCAGACCCTCCAGAAAAATTATGTGTGAAAACATCAGGTAAAATTTTAGTTTCACTGACACAGATGAAAATTCTGTTGTGGCATTTCATGAATCTAAAAGTTCATATACAGTTCATAATTCAGTGTATACAGGTGCCTAGGAAATTACAGCCTTGCGGGGCTTTTCTAGGTAAGGCTTAGCTGTCTGTTCTGTATCTCCTTCAGTAGTGACACCACTGATGAATATAAAATCATTTATTCAGCAATTATTCTCAGGCTACTTCTGTAATTTACCACAAAGTAGGAAAATTGCCTGGCTAGAGTCCTGACTATATCACTTGGTAAAGTGGAGGGAACAGGAGAGAGGGAAACAAAGAGAAGGCAGTTTTGCTAAGGAAAATCACTATTAATCTCTATATCCATTTCTTCTTTTATATTCAAGGAAAATATGAAAAGTTTTCTTCATATTCAGTGGACCAATCTACCTCTCTCCTAGTTCTTTTACAATTAATAGATTTATATAGGCTGGGTTAACCTGTCCTAGTTACTAGCATGGTACTTATGCCTTGATTTTACATTAATTGTTACCACATTTCATTAAATAAATGAAGATATAACTTTACTACATCAATAGAAATGTTTCTATATTTGTACTATAAAACTGTAGAAGTCAACCTAATCTAACAGGTTTCCTCACAAAGTTTTTATTTTTTTTTGGTAAATTAATAGTGGGTTGGCGGACATATCTTTCTGATATTGAACAGAGCATCTCACAAACTATGCAGTGTCTCTTAGAAATTTGAAGAAGAGAGCTCTGTGAAACATTTATAAGGGACCCTTGTATCATAGAAAACTGGTGTTGGATGAAATTTGAGGCAACTTTGAGATTTGTAAACATCTCTGAGAAGATGCACACCAGCATGTAAGATTCAGGCAAAGTTTCATCAATGTGTGAGAAGGTTCCCCACTGCCCAGCAAGTTGTAGGAAACCTCAGTCCCCAGAGGACCTTTCTCAAGCAACATGAGAATAAGCTTCTCTCTTCTTGACCACCCCCGATGGAGAGAGATTTTGAAACACAGGGCTTTTTTGCAGAAGGATAGAAATGGAAATCCTGACGAGTGTCCATACTGCCTAAGTTTTGGCACTTTGGCACATGTTTGTTGCACATGGAGGGCAACAGTCTCTCATCAGGGTGATCTGAAGCAGTAGCCATTAACAACTCGAATAGCTTAAGGAGACAAATCTGAGTAAGTATGTGGCTAAATTTAGGTAGTGTATATACTGCGTACCATATGTTTCAGACTTCCTTCCCCACAGAAGTAGTGATAAATAAACTCCTACCTCTTATTCCTAGTGGAGATGACATGAAATGTTAAAATATTAGGTGTGGGGTGTCAGAGAGTGGGAGAGAGCTGTGAGTTAATTAACTGGCATGTCTATGAGAACTGTGCCTGGAGGCCACTGCCAGGACTAGCAACTCAGTGTGCAGAGCACTGTACAAACACATAGGAGGAAACAGCCGGCAGCCCAAAGAATCTGCTGTCCAAATAGACAAGAAAGATGAGAAGAACAGAGAAACGTGGAAGAGTATGCTGTTTCTGAGATTTGCTTCAAGTGTCTACTCCCATAATCAGTAAATCCTGAGGAAAAACCCCAAACAACACTTTAATTCAGCCGGAGTCCTCAGCAGATACTTTTCAGCGCAGTTCCAAAATTTTTCTAACAGCCATTGGGCAGCAAACTCTTTTAATGAGAGGATGTTGACTACCTCGTCATGTTTCTAAGTTCCCAGACTACACAGTTATCAGTTAGGCTGGCAGAAACTGTAATTCTGACGACAGTGCTACCACTGATTACCATTTTGTAGGTAGCAAAGAAGCCTAAATTGCCAATAATACTTGTGAAAGAGTTAGTGAACAGAGAGTAGAAGGCAGGCAGAGAGATGAAGTGAGGAATTACACAAGCTATAAATTGCCTAATTTTATTATTTTATATATTCCTTTTCTGGTAAAAGTGGGATATTATACAAAACAGGCCAAAATGGGATATAGAAAGTGACTTAATCTGAGGTAAAATAGTAGGTGCACAGGAATTAGTAGTACAGTAATCAAAATAAAATATCTTAAAAGAAAAAATATAAATTAAAAGGCTTTTAGCTTTTGAGAAAGAGAATCCCATTGTATAATTAGATCATGAACTAAGACCTTTCACCACTGCAAATACATACTGTTCGCTATTTAAGAGCCACCTCCTGATTCTTCTGCTGCAGCTTCTAATAGCAAACCCTGTTCTGTTTCTCTTTGTGCAAACCCAATCACATCACATCAAATTATACAACTAATTAACACAAAACACCTTAAAAAATTGCATATTATTTTGGCAAGCCAAATTAACGTCAGTCCCCTGAAACCATGTTTAGCAATTCCCTCTGACTGTAGTAACGCCTACTACTGAGAGAAGGGCTAATCAGCTACAGGCTCTCCTGCTGATGAGCTGAACCAAGTAACCAGATGTTTCTGCCTTCTAGGCTAATGGAAATGTCATGCACGTTTTTCTCTCCACCTAGGTGAAGAACTAATTCCACCATGGCCATGGTCTAGGTGGCTCTATGATGCTGCTTCTGACAGGTCCTGCTAGTTAATTCTGAGCAGACAGGTACAGCCTTGCTAAAGGTGCTCTGGTTTAAGCCAGTTAATCCAGCCCGTCAATGCAGCTTGCTGCTGAGGCTTTCTCACTCAGGATATGGATAGCAAAGAGAAAGTTGATGAGCATCACTGTGGAAAAAAAATATTTCCATCATGTTGTACTGTACATAAAAGCTGGGAAAAATATGTTTTTTTATGTATTGGTAAGAGGTCCCACTGCTATTAAATTACTTAATGAGATGTCTATTGCAATTAAAAGAATCATAACATTTATATTAACATTTTAAAGCTTGCTTATTTCAGGAGTGTCAGTTTACATGAGTCTAAATAGACAATAATGAACATAGTTAAGTATTCCATATTAAAACTGAGTACTGTGTAACTGTCTAATAAAATCTTAATATTTAACTACACTGTATAACTTACAGGGCAGTATAAAAGCTTCACATTTAGATGTATCCCATCCTGAATCTCAAATAAGGGACTTAGTATTAAATATGAATACAAAATAAAAAATGCATTTATAGGTAATCTTACAAAATATATTTACATTATATATTTATTTAAAAAGCTTAAAGTGTAATTTGATGGATGATGCAGTCATTTTCAGAAACAGTAAGCCGTAATTTAAAGACACTGTGTAATTATTTAGCAGCAGTATTTTCTAAGTTCAGTTGACTTGTGCTTCTTGTACTGGATGCTGGATGCTAGTGCTAGATTGAAAAACTGCGTATCAGTAAGCCCTACTATTCCAGATGCTTACCTGGTCCAGGAAAAAGATATGTGGTACATTTAAAATACTACTTGAGGAAGAAGGGAATTAGATCTATTATGATAGTTTGATTTAGTTTGAAAAATGCAGTGACTGTATTAATTTTGGACCCTACTGCCTGCAGCTAACTATATTCTTTATTTTGTTTTTCAATAAATCTGCAGTAGCATATACAGACTATACGCCAAAGTTAGTCTTTTTATATTTTAAATTTCCTTAACACGCTCATTGCTGTATTAACATCTGTTCTGAAACTCCCACCACCACAGCAAGGAGGCATCAATTAACATCAGTTTGGAAATGACAGATATTCAGTCAAGGAGGAATAAAATTCTACAGCAATTTTTGCCAGCAAAACCTCATCATGTGTGCAAAGATGCAGTCTACTGGTAGCACCAGTTTGATATTTGAGGTGATGGATCACTGAAAGAATGAGGTTTGCCTCTCATGAAAGGAGACATGCATGAGCTTTTAATTGTAAATTCAAAGATAAGGCCACTGAACTGAGAGTGACCTGGCTCTAGTCCCAGAAACTTGTGTTTCACTACATTTAGTTTCTACAGCAGAAAAATCTAGCAGTGTGAGAGGCAGTCTTTCAGACAGCTAGACTCACTTACTAGTGAAAGAAGTATTGGAAAACTGAAATTTACCCAGGATGCTGTGGGTTACTAGAGTGGACCATAGACTACCTAACACCTGGTCATCCTATATAACTTAATATGCAGGCTAGTTACTAAAACAGTGGAGCTTTCTGGCTGGATTTCAGGACTGTCTCCAAGAATGGTGGAGTTGAAAAATCCTGCTATTTGATCATGAAAAAAGTACAGTGTTATGCAAAGATCCATGTCCAAGAAGCAAGAAAACAATCTTTAACCATCTTATCAACTGTACATTTCTTCCAGCAGCTTCCTTTGCTTTTGCATGCTATGACTTTACAAACTAGAGTTTCATTGTGAATTGTTGAGAAATCAGTGGAAAATGAAGATTGAAAAATAATGTATGCACTATTATTATGTTGCTTTCTTTGACTAAAAAGAAATAAATTCTTAAAAAGCAAAGAGAGATAGAGAAATGAAACTGAACTTAAAATAGTTTTTTTAATTTTTATTTGGAAGATAAGCAATTCAGATGGAAATTAATTTGAGATTTTAGGAGTATGAACATTTTCAGTGAAATGGTTCCCTTTCAAAAGGGAAACTGCTGGTCTTTTAGTGAGGAAAAGGTTACTTTCATAAAGTGTTTTCTATTGATCTAATCAACATCTCTGTGATGGAATGACAAGAATCGAACAAAGGTTGCTGAACTGTAAAGAACTTTGGCTTAGATCAAATAATTTTGTGGCCAAGACTAGCTGTCATAAGGAGTGAGGGACTTTTATGGTGGAGCCAATGGTAGTGTATGTATATATATTTATATTTATATATGCATATATGTATGCAGACAGAGAAAGAGGAATGGTGTAATATTATCAGACAGTTTTAGAAACATGTGAAATTAAATATGTATTTGGAGAGAGGATAACTGAATGTTCTTCATTGTCTTGTGGATTCCACAAAATGAAGGAAATTTTATTTCCTTGCGGAAGCATTTCCCTGTACACTAGTTTGTGCCAAAAAGAAAGAAAGAAAAATCACCTTGAACAGTTCAAATTAAAAGCAATAATCCCAGAAAAAAGACTGCCATGACAATCACAGGATCACACCAACATAACTTTGGTCCTTGTGCTTTTTATTCAGCAAAAGGTCACTGGACCTCATGTATCCTGCTTTGCAGATCTAGATTTTCTGTTAGTGTAAGGTTGGAGAGGGAATAACAAAATTTTGTCCTAAATACACCCATGAGACCCAGGTTTATTTGGCACAGTTGTGTTCTGACTAAAACCTTCAATTACCAAAGTGTATAATATATTCCCATCGGGCTTTTGGGTAAAGTCTGGAGAAAAAACATGGGGATGATCTGTCCCCCTGCAGAACTGGGAATGAAGTCAGACTTCTGAGCTATAGGTGCTTGTTCACATGTTGCTAGCTTCTCTCTGACCAACTTTCTATCATATACTATCTGTACAACTTTCTATCTGTACTCACCAGTATCATAAATTTTTCTGTAAGGCTACATACCTGGGCAGCAAAAATAAATAAAGAACTATTCACAACAAAAATAATGCAAAGGAAGGACAACAGCTGGGAAAAACAGTTCTTGGAGAAAGCAAAATTATCTAGGACATCTGTTACTTCCTGAAAGTTCTCACAAGTTTATCCACCATTCTGAACGTCTTCTAGCATGAAGGAATCCTGTGGCATTCAGGATCACAGGAATGTGAAGTTGTATCACACTGGAAGCCCATTTGGTCTGCTGTCCTGTGAACAATGATCAAAGCCACACACTTCAAAGGAAGGTGCAATGAAGTATGAACAAGACACTTATGGAAATATACAGCTTTTGATTCTTCTTTCTTATTCCAGACAACCAGTAAATGGCTTCTTCTTTGTAGCTAGGGAATTCCTGCCTCTTCTAACTTTAAAATTGTTTTAGTATCATTGTGTACCTTCTTTTCATGTAAAAAATTTCCCATTTCATTTCAAAGAAATTGACATAAAGTGTAGTCTTTTTGCATTAATTTCTCCCCATTTTATCGATATTGTGTGATTAACTTTCCATATTCATATTCACCTATCTCTGGATAAAATACTCTTTTTGGTAGTCCAGTAGCCTTTGAAAGACTTAGGTGAGCAAGTTATAACAATCTGTTCAAAGAATTTCATCCCCTTTGCTCTTTGCAATGCAAAAGCTTCAAAGGTCAGTTCAGATAGACTTCACACACTGCAAAGGTATTCATTATGTAAACTCATGGATACATTTCTCATGGGAGCATATGAGCAGCTTTAAGATATATTTGCTGTGTATGTATGTTTATTCCTTAATAATTGAGCAAGATGATGAAAACTCTGGTGGAGAATGTAGATGCTAGATATGGATCATCAGTATCCTGAGAGAGGTAGAAAGTATTTTGACAGACTTGATAGAGTAGGGTAATTCTTTCCCTTTCTCCAGTTATTCCAAGGATAACAAGCTGTGTTGAATTTCTTCAAGGAGGAAAAAAAGTTTTTCTGCTTTGGGTACACAAGCTCTACTAAATATTTTGGAGAAAAATATTTCTCCCTTCTGTGCTTGCAATGCAGCTAAGGATAAAAAAGAAGAAATACTTCCCTGACAAAACCTTCAGACCATCTTTCTGGAGAGTTCTTATTTGATGTCAAGAATGCAAGAGAGTCTAAGTACTAAATACACCTGAATTTAAAAACTGTTCTCAGTTTCAAGTGTGTAGATGACGTTGACCGACATACGGTGTTTTCCCTACTGAGGATAAGACCAAACAGTGTCCTGACTAGTGCGCCACTGGAATGTTCATTTTTGTTTGGGATAAGGTTTGCTAGGGGTTTGTAAAATTTTTAAAGGGAAAAATTTGTAATCTGAAAGTGATTATTGGGTTTTTTTTATGTTTGGGGCTTGCAATGGAGCTATATACTCCTTTGAGTTTAGCAGATGTTTCAAGTATGAACAAGGGCACAAATGAAAAGCCATGGAAGCAGTCAGATTTTGTACTGGAGTATATGCCATAACAATAATAACAAAGGGAGTTGGAAAGCCAACGAAATAAAAGACTGTGATCCAGTTTAAGTCCACACATCGTAATGCGTTATCAAGCAGTTATTTCTCCCAGTTAATCATTAAATGCACTCCTACATTCTTAAAAACTAATGTGAGGAACACTTTTTGAACAGAGAAGAAAAGTACACGTAGTGGATTTGTGAGTAAGAAACATGTGAACCAACAAAATAACAACCCTCTGTTCTGTATAACTCTATATTCTTTCACAACTAGGTTGTTTCATTAATAATTCCAGAACATTAGTATGTATTGTGTTATTCTGTACAGCTTGTTGTACAGAAACAATTCAATAAATGAAAAGTCTGAATTCTAAGTATTATTATTATTATTATTATTATTTTTGTTCAAATTTCCTTTGTGGTGCAAAATTCTTTTGATTGCTTCAGACCTACAACAATCCCCTGTTGTTTATCATAAATACCAAGCTGTTTTATTTCTCGAGGCTTAGAAGTTTTATTTTCTTCTGTTACTATAATTTCTATTCATTTTTAATATGAACACATTTTCCTACAGAAGTAGTCTTGTATCTAACTGCACCTCGTGATTTTTTTGGCTGTGAAAAGTATTCTAGTTGATGAGAAAAGGGTGAAAATCATTCCACCCCCTCACCAGAGTGAACTAAACTTTCTAAGGACATATTTTGCCCCTTTTTGAAAGGGAATAGGTAATGGCTTCAATTCTGACTGCCCACTTGCTAGATATATTTTTATATCAAATTCAGAAACAAGTTAATGGTCGTGCTATTAACTTTATTTCTGATAGAATTCTTATTGTGTAAACTTGATCCAGTAGTGTCAATAACAATTTGGTCTTTGTACAAAAAGTGCTACTTAAAACACCAACATTGGTGTTGATTTTACCACAATTGCCAGTTTTGCAAAATCTTTGAAAACTGTACAGTCTTTTTCTGAACTGATCTTTTTTATAATGGGTGAGGAGAGGGAATTATGGCTCCATGATAAATTATCTCATATTTTTATCTATCTTTCTTCTCTACTGAGAACTTTGCATATTTTCCATACTTAAGGTTGAATAACAGAGGTGTCTGACACCAATACTGTAATTTTTAGCTGTGCTCTTTCAGTCACTTTTTTTTTTTTCCACAATCAGAGCACTCTAGAGCCCATAGTCAAGGATTCACTGGTTTTATGAAATCAGACAGACTGGATCATGCTGCTCGCCTGTTCTCTCTGCCATTCTTACTAACACAAGAGAGTACATGTGATTTACATCAATGAACTCTGACTCCCACAGTTTTCCAGTGTCCCCCCGAAACTCCTAACAAAGATGTGATCAATCATTTTGGTCTTCATTCAACTGGAAAAATGTGCTAAGAGCTACTATAAGATGACCAGAGCTTGTATTTCTGCCAAACAGACTGGTAATTTTGTATAACCAATTTATACAGTTTTTCTAACTGTACAGGAAAAGGAGATACAGCTAATAGCATGCCTCTGGTAAGAGTCTATTGACATTTTAACTGCTGAAGATCCATTTTAAACCTGCAGAATCTAAATATATTGGGGGCAGGGGAGCTGAAGTGCTACATCTGGCATTTCTTGTGGTTGAGAATCCCTCTCCCACAACCACAGGGGCAGCCTTCACATTCAGTAAGGGTGAATTCACAGGCTATATCTTTAATTTGCCAACTCTCTGCAATGCATGTCTAAGATGCATCTTTCTCACTGACTCCATCACTTACAACTCACCTTAACTTTTATCTGGAGAATTGCATTTTTTTTTCCTTTCAAGAACTGGTGGTTGCTATTGTTTCCTGCTTTTATCTGTTGAAAATACAACACCAACAACCACTTTCGGACCTTGCCTTGGGTCCTTCTAGTGGGTTTCCTTTCCACATCACACTGAACATTATGATTCTCATCTTCTTGACTTAGCTTATCAGTACTTCATGATGTTGCTTCTGTCAGAGCCTGTGGCAGACATCCACCATGTGCTAGTTAAAGTTCAGATGGAATATCGGTGGTGCCCTCCTCCTCTGGGAGATGACCCTCACCAACAATTCTAAAAGCAACTTCATTATCTTCTTTCAAATCTTTAAATCTTTCCATCTGACTGCTTGGGACCTAAGGAGAGCTTTGTCCTACTTATGTAGATTTCTTCACCTGAACTAGTTTTCTGTTATCTTCAGTGGAAAACTACACTTTTTCTGGTGTAACTCATCTGACTTATGTCAGGTATCTATAATGGGGTGATATGAGTCTCACTTTATAAGTGATTATTTCTTCTTAGTGATTGCCAGCAGAACACAATAAAATCAGCTCAGATGCAAAGAATTTTACAGCTATTCCAACTAGCCTACGGCAGATGAACCTCAGGATTAAAGGGTGGGCTCAGTTCAGCGCAAGCTGTGTCTCACCTAAAAAATCCACTGCGCAGGCTAGAAGGGTCAATGACCTTTCCCAGATCTTCGCTCGCGAAGACTGGCCATTATACCTAGTTATCTAACAATGAGTGGGTATAGACTATATCTATACTCTATAGATTGAAATGCTCAAATTCAGGTGCTTACGGTGTAGGTGCCTATATGTGATGTAGGATCTCCACTATATCAATGGAGATCTAGCTAGTACATGTGATGAACCCTGGAGAACAATTTAGCTGAGCTGAATCCAAATCCTTCCCCGAGACTGTGGTATCTTTAGGTGCAGAAAACTCTGGTCATCTAATTGGTAGGTTGCTGGCCTATACTTTGTTTCATATTGCAACCAATGAACACACCATGATTACCTTAGTGAATTCTAACATTGGATCTGTGGAGTCAGTTAATGGAACTGCTTCTATTGAATAATCAGTTATTTCTTTGATCTTGATGAATTTGGATTATTTGCAGTATAAAGGTATGAAAAGTATGAGCTTTAATGCATACAGAGTACTTTTAGAGACTCATAAGGGCAGTTCACAGTGGGAACACTTTTCTTCCTGGGAGTAACATCCCAGAGAGATATTATGAACTTGAATTTAAACTGACTTGTTCTGCAAGAAGAAAAAAATACTAGTTAAATTGAATGGTGCACCACTTTCACTCTTGTGTGAAGTTAAAGAAACAAACTTTGTGCTAAGAAAAGTATATTAAATCCTAATGCTAGTTAATCCAACTTCCCCTCTTGCACACAAAAGAGATGTTGTTGCCACCCACGCTCCTGCTTGTGTCTGGCACGACCTACCATAAGTTCCAGGATATAAATCTAGATAAAGATGTCCAAAAAGGAATCATTTAGAGAGAAATACACCAGATAGCTTTTCCTTTGGACAAATAATACCTTTCAAGGCACTAGTGAAGAAGTTACACCCTTTTGCTTGGATCATATGTGATAAAGTCATAACTTCATATTCATTTATTTTTCCCAAACAAACGTGACACCCATCCGTGAGCTTGAAAACTATAGTCCTTGAACTGTGTTACTTTCCCAGCTCCTTTAAATAGGCTATTTTTTTTTTTCCTCTCCTGCTAGATTTTGGAGACCATCATTGACATTCTTTTGATGAAAGCAGATTGGGTATTTTGGTCCCTGGGCTTCTCTGTTTCAGTCTTTGGAGGAGGAGCTTTCACATCAGAAAACTCATGTTTTTTAAAGCAGAAAGTATCCACTTGACCACTTCACCTTCTTTCAAGGTGGGGTGGAGGAAGATGTTGGCTGTGGACCACAGTATACTTGTGTGCTTAGCAGTAAGCCTCTGCTTTATCTGCACTAATACTGTTGTCCTGGAGAAGCAAAAGGGAAGGAGTTCAAACAGTTATCTCAATATGTTTACAATGGGTCTTTTGTAACCCAAAAAGTAGCATGCACACACCAGAGGACAGTCAAGATACTGTATGCTTTACAACAGCTGGTGAGACATATTCTGCCTGTAAGAATTTTGCTGGATTTAACAGCCATCCAGAATTATATAATTCCTCAGAAATGTGAGCTTAATAATAGCCAAATAGAAAAATAGGGTAGTAGGTTACAAACAGAGTATGTTTAAAGCTTGACTTTAGCTGACATTATACATCTTTGCCCTTTTACTACATATTGCTCACAAGGCCTCAATAATATTTTAGGTGTATAGTGTAGATATCACACAAAACTTCTGCTGCATAGGCACACGCAAACACTACCCCTTGCCCCCACTTCAGCCATACAGATATGTACAAAGGTAATACCATAGTTGTTCATATCTTACAACAATCATAAATGGAAGCCTGTACAACAGAAAAAACCTGTGTCCATATTAGTGGATAGTTAAGGCTAGCTTTACTTGGATATTTTCAATTTACTCTGAATTATGGGATATCAGACATGATCTTCTTTATTTTGGGTCTGTTCTAGCTCCTATGAAATCAATTGAAAAAGTCCTACTAAATTAGGTGTTCATAGGAAGAGGAAGTTGCATAAAGACATATATATGCATTCTACATTGTAAAATGTCGCTTATATATTCTCTACTCACCACTTGAAGCAATTTTATTCACAAATCTGAAGAAATTCCTCCTCATAAGTTAAAAATAAAACCGATGTGAATTGTACTTTTCTGAAGACAAAATGAGAAGTTAAAAAGAACCCACCTTACAGGGATACATGTGTGCATGCATGTATGTGCATTTGTGTGCGTTTGCTCATATTTTTAAAAGAAACTTAATTTATGCCTCCTTTATCTCAGCAGGCTGCCTGGCGTGGGATGAAAACATTGTCATATGCACGTAAGACATGGGGAAAATGTACCCAACTGGCCTGTGTTTTCTCATCTGTTACAGATTTAAGATCTTTAGCTCCACACATTTCAAATTTCTCAAAACCTGAAAACCAAAGAGCAAGAACCATGCACAGGAGAAAATCTCCTTTTATCACACTGGGATTATTTTTCTATCCCAGGTGCTTGAGCCTGGGCTTTCTCTTAGTCTAATTGATAACCGTTGGGCTCCTCCCCTTAACCCACTGACTTTTGTGCATTCCCTTCCCGGGCGACTACTGTTTCACTGTTCTACCTCATTCACTTATGGTTGACCTGGAGCTCCTGGGTTAAGCTTCCCCACTGGTATTCAACCTCAGACCTTATTATTGTTCTACTCATCTGACCTCTGATACACTAAATTCTAACAAGGTGATCTGAAAAAAATCACTCATTTTTTCTGTGTGGTTTCATGGCTCGTCTTTTTACCGCTCTTGGCTGATGTTCTTTTCTCCACTTCAGACCACCAAGTGCTCTGCTTTAGTTTGTCAATTTATAGTGCTGTCATGGTTTCAAATGCTGTGACCATTGTGTAGAATGTACTCTCCTGACCTCTGAAGCAACTTTCTGTATTTCAATTGTTAACTCATTAGAGTTTGGAAGAACAGCTGAAAAGAGAATGGCCTTTTTCCCACAATTACTTCCAATGAGATGCTTGAAGAGTCATCACAGTCCAGGATTAAGAGAAATCAAGGGGATGCTGCTAGAAATTAGCCCCAGTTATTTTACATTCTTGCCTAAAGGAAACAAACAAAACCCCTCAATCCCCAAACAATACTGGTGTTGTCTTCATCAGTTCATCACCAAGATTCAAGATAAAGAATATTAATAAAGCTAGTAATGAAAAGACAATTTTCTGATTTGGATAATTCAAGTACTTTGCCAAAGTATTCCAAAATACAGACAAAATATGTTTTTTAACATAATTGTCATATTTTATTACTTTCACTTCTCCCAATCAAGGTTTTTTAATAAATAGTGTTTCAACTCTTCCCCTTTCAAAATGCCTTGGGAAGGGAATAGAGAGGTGAATGATATCAGCAGATTTTGTCCTGAAGTCAGCTCCCTCTCCAGGCAAGAGTGCAATCATAACAATATTTATTATAAAAAACTAGCATACAAACAAACTCCTTACCTTCCTTCTTTTTACATAAGTGGAGAAATCATTGTTCTCACTGAGCAAATCTAGAGGTGTTTCTGTCATATATGGACAGTTTTCTAGCATTAGCAAGAAATAAATAATTTTCATTCGCTGAATTTTCAGATTCACGCACATTTTATTTCTGAGGTTTCTCTGAGCCACCAGTTTCTAAATACCAAAAGTAGCCTATGGTTTTGCCATTTAAAATAATTTAACATGATTTAGCACTTAGCAGTTATAAACACATAACCTCTAGTTACGTGTGCACAATTAAAAAAAGGAAAAAAATCTATCTTTTCTCCAACATCACAGATTTTTAGATCTACCACAGATTTTGATATCAACGGAATGGGAACTATGTTGAGCTTCAACAAAATATTTAATTTTGAGAGGTGACTTGGTACAGCATTCTCCCAGATAGCACTAATCATGGCTGCACAATTTTCTGGTAACACGAAATACTTGAATGTATTCTTCATTTTTTTTTTTTTGTAGGAGAATCATAACAGCAACCTCTTGTATTCTGGGAGGTCTCATCACAGAATCACAGAATATATTGAGTTGGAAGGGACTCACAAGGATTATCCAGTCCAACTCCTACCCCTGCGCAGGACCATCCTCAAGAGTCACACCATGTGCCTGAGAGTATCATCCAAATGCTTCTTGAATTCTGTCAGGCTTGGTGCTGTGACCACTTCCCTGGGAAGCCTGTTCCAGTGCCCAAACACCCTCTGGGTGAAGAATCTTTTTCTACTATCCAACCTAAACCTCCCTTGACACAACTTCAGACCATTCCCTCAGATCCTGTCACTGGTCACTGCAGAGAAAAGATCGGTACTTGCCCCTTCTCTTCCCCTCATGAAGAAGTTATAGACTGCAGTGAGGCCTCCCCTCAGTCTCCTCTTGTCCACGCTGAACAGACCAAGTACCCTCAGCTGCTCCTCATACAGCTTCCCCTCAAGGCCCTTCACCACCGTCATTGCCCTCATTTGGACACTCTCTAATAGCTTAATATCTTTCCTATATTGTGGTGCCCAAAACTGCACACAATATTCAAGGTGAGGCTGCACCAGTGCAGAGCAGAGTGGGACAATCTCCTCCCTTGACTGGCTGGTGATGCTTTGCCTGATGCCCCCAGGACAGGGTTGCCCCTCCTGGCTGCTGACTCATATTTAACTTGACATTGACCAGGACCCCCAGGTCCCTTTCCATGGCACTGCTTTCCAGCATCTCATTCCCCAGGCTGTATGTACATCCAGGATTGCCCCATCCCACGTGCGGAATCGGACACTTTCCCTTGTTGAAATTCATCTGGCTGGTGATTGCCCAATGTTCTAATTTGTTGAGGTATCTCTGCAGGGCCTCCCTGCCTTTGAGGGAGTCAACAGCTCCTCTGAGTTTTGCATCATCTGCAAACTTGCTTAGCATCCCTTCCAGTCCTGCATCCAAGTCATTTCTGAAGATGTTGAAGAGCACAGAGCTCAAGATGGAACCCTGTGGAACCCCACTAGTGACTGGTCACCAGTCTGATATCACCCCATTCACTATTACCCTCTGTGCTTGCCCTTGGGCCAATTGCTCACCCACCACATGATGTGTTTATCCAGTTGTGTGCTGAACAGTTTGTCCAGAAGGATACTGTGAGAGACAATATTGAAAGCTTTACTGAAATACAAAAAGATTGCATCAACTGGCTTCCCTTGATCAACTAGGTGGGTTATGTTGTTATAAAGTGTTTCAGAGTACTTTGCAAACACTAATTTAATTTTCACAATTTCCCAGAGAACAAGGATGATGTGGGTGAATCTCTACTGATTTCAATTATCACGATATAGAAATGACCTTTTTATCTCGATACTGTAATAACTTTTTTACAGATGGGTAAATAGAGGTATTGGCTAGCAAGTACCTAATCCAAAAAGCACAGATTAGGTCAGTACAGGCAATGAAATTGGTATCTTATATGTGTTTTTCAGCCCTCTAAATCACTTTCTAATTCTTTCATCATGCTTGATGATTTAATGTTTACAGTTTTGTTCGGCTTAAGTCCACTTTCTTCAAAAGACTCTCTTGTAAACTATGTGTCTAAACAATATCAGCATGAGTTTTAAATAATTAAAAAAATAGAAGTTAGTGACTATTTTAACAGAATTAAAATGATAGCATAAAGAGGAAGGAATATAATAATTGTAGAGTTAATACTGCCTAAAAACTGTGGATGCATTTGATTGCCTATGTCAAACACCATTACACTTTTTACTTCAATAGAACAGTAAAGCCAATACTATACAGCTTAAATCAATTTCCCTAGAATGATATTACAGCTGCCAGCTCTTCCAAAGTTGTAGAATATTTCTTTTCTGAAGAGGTAAGGAGCCCTCAAATCTTATTGTTCCATTTAAAAAATATATATTTGAATGGATGATAAGAGGATATCAGAAAGCAATTTGTGTTAGTGTTTGTACAAGCAGTTGCAAAAAAAACCCCCAAAAGATGGGTGATTGTGTTGCTGTGCTTCTTCTGCATCATTGTTTTTAACAGATGGTTCGCTATTACAACTGCCTTTACTTTGACAAGACTTTATAACCTTGGAAGTTTAGGTTTTCTGTTTGTTTGCTCTTTTTTCCCCTTGGTGTTGTAATGCACAATTCACATTTTAAAAGTTTATGCGGGTTACTTTGTCAGTGCTTTGAATCTCAGTTAATTCTGGTCTCTTATGGTGCTGGGATAGTAAATCTGTGCTTGATCTGGACCAAACGTATTTTGATTGTAAATAGAAAGTCTTCTTTTATGAGGATGTTCACTTCACAGCTTGAGCAGTGTAATTTTTATACAGGTCTCAGCAATCAATAAAAAAGCCACAGGAGGAATGATTTATCTTGTTGGTTACAGAGACTGTCACTGAGAGAAATTGTAAAAGATCAATTTACACAACCTGGTGTGAGAACGTTATTGATATAACACGGCTGATCAGTTTCTGGTAGTCTATGGGCAGACAGAGAGAGAGCCCTGCCCTCGGATAGGGTCACTCACCAAGATCTTAATAGACTCGCTGGTCCATAAAATGGACGTGAAGCCAATGAAGGGCAAGATTCTGCGTGCTCGTGGTACACTGACTGGCCCGCAGGAAAATGGATTGGCTCAGCTCCGATTAGTTAGTTAAGCAATGTCATGCATCCTCCCTTTTTTTTTTGTTGCTTTTTTTCTACTTCTTCCCCCTGCTCCCCCTCCTACTGTGAGAACTGTTCACTTGGAGGCTCACTGCCTTAATTACAAAGGGCCCTTTTAACTACAGGTCACAGGAGTTGGCTCACTTGACAGGAAATAAGGAAACAAGCTACCTTCCTGGAAAAAAAAAAAAGAAAATCAAACTTCCACTTCTCAAATTAGTTAAATGAAGCTTATCAGCACTTGTTAGTTGATACTTTGGCAGTCTCTTAATTGCAGCTAGTACATTAAGTTATGTTATAACCAGCAGGACATATGATAAAAAAATAAATAAATCTACGGATATGCCACATGGCATGTGTTGGTGGAGAAAACAAAGTAAGAACAATGTTCATGTTTGCTGTGAATATCGCAGCACAAAAGACATTTATAGGCTATTTTCTTCCTTTTTCCGTAGAATTAAATTACATTCTAACTGAAGGCATTTGTTTGGATCAGAAAAGAAGTTCTCTATACAATGAGATTAGAAAGGTTCTTGTGTCTTAATAAAAATTGACATTGGCTACTCTGTTGATATAAACAATCTGTACCTATGGATGTTATACATACAGCTTTTAACATACTTTTCCTGACATATACTCTCCATTATATTTTTTTTATTTACAGACAATAATTTCTTACTGTTATTACTGGAGGGAAAGAAAAGAACATTAGCAGCATTAGGAAACCCCACGGCAGTGGTTTCTCCTTTGTAGGAAGTGACTCCACTGTATAACTGCTAGCAAAATAAAGGATCCAAAGGCACATCAAGGGGAAAAAACTGTTTTCATGTGTTTAACCTGTTAATTATAGTAATCTACACTACAGTGTAAGTATTGTAACCTGGAATGGGAAACGGGTGTTAGAAAGAATGAGCTGACTAAGACAAAAATGATTAAATCCACACTTTGAATGGATTTTCATGTGTAATTTGAGCTACACATTCTTAAGTTGTTTCATTTTCGCATTTCTGTACTCATCAGCACATAGCAAAGTGAAAGACTAGCTGAAATGAATGTTTTCTTACCTTCATCTGCTGGAGTATTTTAAATACTTCTCAAAGACCGAAAGATGTGTTCTCCTGGACCCATAATATGTGCTTTAAGATGTGTTTTATGCTTAATATGAAGTAATATTTTGAAATCCTAGACATCCCAACAATATTGGGGTTTTTTTATCTATGGAAAAACACATATAAAGGCAATGTTACTTTCATACTACTGAATATTCCAGTGCCTATTAGTTATTTTTGTCTTTTCATAAGCCTGAACTAGCCAACAGGCCTCTCACTGTGTTCATGACATGTCCTGAGCACAGACAAACACGTCACATCCCACCCTCCCCTGCCTCCCCCCCTGCCCCCGTCATTCCTGCTCCAGTTTCTTCAGGTCTGAAAGTCAGATTCTTTATTCTGAAAATGGATGGAGTTCAAGTGCTGTCCCTCCTCGTATGTCTTTCTGCATTCAAAACAAAAAAGAGATAAAGGAGGGTGAAGAAATGGAGCTTGTGAATCCCAGGGAGAGAAGTGGGTGAACAAAGACAATGGTGATAGCCAGATGGGGATGATTACAGCTAGAAGAAGCCAGGGCTAGCAGAGAAAGGACAGGAGGGAACCTGCTCTTAGTATGTTGTCCACATGCTGAAGTGACTTAATATTACTCTACATCCACATGTGCTAGTAACCCCTCAAGCACACAGACTTCTGGAGTGAGTGGTAGCCTGGTTAAGCTGTGGGTCTTTCTTTCCACTTGCAGAAAGAAGTAGCTCCCACTTCTGTGGATATCGAACGAGGTGCAAGGATGACCATAGTACCTCTTGCCCCATCTTATTCATCCTTGATTGTGTTCTATGCCCAGTTTGGTAATGAATAGCTGTTTATGCCATGTTTTCAAGTGGTAGGTGAGCAGACGAAGAGTTGCTTTCTCTCTGCAGCTGCCAAACCACTCACAGCCTCAGGCAGTCGGCAATCATTAGCTAGCCATGTTCCTCCCCTGCCCTTCTCATAATGAACTTGGGCTCTTCCCAGCACTCAAACAAATGCTGTCCCTCTGTCCGACACATGGGTGTTACCTGTGCAGAGCAAGCCTGGGCATGCTGCCATGAGCTCTCTCAAGTATGATGATCATCTCCTTTTCTGCTGTGATTCCTTTTTTATTTCCCTTCCCTGCTTTCAAGGCTGCTACTAAAGGTACACCATGCTCCCTTATTCAGATGCTGACAATTCCGGTGACTATCCCTCAAATTAGTAGCTACCTGGAATTGCAGAAAAACATACTGAGGAAGCCCTTCACCAAGATTTTCCCTGATTCATTGGAGGGGCAGCTGGTAAAAACACTCCGTTGTTAAAGCCTTTCTATTATAGAAAATCCTTGTGACCTTTTATTTTGAGAATCTCTCACATTTCTGTTGTTTGTAGAAGGTGTTTGATATTCAGCAGGGGAAATACCCTTGGGCCACAGAAGTGTCTTCTCTTTGTCCCATAAAATTCCATTTAGGATGCAAAGTGACAAAAATTGCTATTATCCTTCTTTTATTTTTATCTCTTGGGAAAACACTGCTAGGCTCCAAGCTGCAGGCCAAGCTTTCACTGACACTGCCAACACCAAGAGACACAGACTGGACCAGCTGAATACAAGAAAATGGAAAGGTAAGTGGAGAAGAGGACAAATCTGTGATCTTACATTATAAAAAGTTCCCAAGTGAACAATTCCCATTCCAATCCACCCCCTAAAATCCTTAGTTTAAGGGGTAGGAGTAAGGTAATCCAGACTAGGCTTCTTGACACTGTAGACTCAAGATGTTTTCCTCATTCACACGAACACAAACATGCATAAAAGCACCTTTCCTCAGCTAATGTGCATCTGTAAAGTTAAAGTTCTTGATTATTTTAGAAACAGTATCCTGAACTGCAATGCAGAAGGTTCGAGATTCATGTGTAACTTCTGACACCAGAAATAAGAAGGAGCATTAAAATAATTCACAGCAGAGTTACCTTCAAATTAAATTTCTGGTGGCTGCAATAGCTAGTACTTGAGAGCTAAGAAACTCCTCTGAACCCTCCTTTAGCCTCTTTTACATGAATATATCCCGGTGCAAATGTATGTTACAAATGATCATTCTACATTTTCTAATTGATTCTGTCTAAATCAGTATTCAGGGTGGAGCTGTTCAGGGGGTAGGAGAAGGTCAGCACATACAACTGAAAGGTTGATATTTTAGTCTTACGTGCTTGATTTTACAGTCCAAGTAATTATTTTCACCTAGCAATTTGTGAACCTGGAGTTCAATATGTTCTTATACTCAGAAATAATGTGTGCTATCCAGTAAAGTAAATCTTAGGTCATTCCTTTGTTAAAAAATTACAAGATTTAAGCATTTCCAAGAACTACCTAGAACCCATGACAGCCACACAATCTATATCATTAGTGTAAGCTGTGAATTCAGTCACTGAAGGTATTGCACACTCTTAATATTTTACTTCTTATGCAGAGAGATCCTGCTCAAGACCTTACTGAAGAATGTTCTGTTCCCTGGAACAAAAATCTAGAATTTGCTTCTTCATCATTTAGCATAGATATATACTGATCACTGTGCTCAACTATTAATTTTATCCAGGACTCAAAATCATCAGATTTTGGAGAGGAATCCCTGGCTCCACACACACACGCACATATTAAGAGTACCATATTCAGCTTCAAACCAAACTTTTCATAATTAGAGTTGGGTGACAAATAAATTTCTTTTGAAACTAACTTAACTTTAAATACCTTTTATTCATAGAACTTGTTTTGATACCAGCATTCATGTCTTTCCGATTAAAATGTTCTAACCTAGAAAATGTAAGCTTTTTGGTTGGATTGTTGGGTTTCGGCTTGTTTTTAATCTGGATGCTTGAAGTTAATTTCTCTTTCGAAGAAGTCTTTTCCCAGCACACTTGGCTGTACATAGCCAGTGTTTACAAGGTGCACTTAAATTGAAATATCAAAGAGAACTGTTGAAATGACGTGCTTACAAAATGTGTGCAATTATCTGCTATTAACTCATCTGGAATCCTGTGATGAGCAAACTATGATTTTCAATGTGTCATTACATTGTTGCATCAATGGGCTGTTCAACAGCTCAATTTAAAAAATACTCAAGAAATAATCATTATAAGAGGTAATCCTTCCAATTTGATTCAAATAAATCTGTTCCAACATTAGGTTGACATGATCATGGATCTCATGAGGTTTCAGTGCTTTGTTTGCACTTGCTTTACAGTATTTACTGCTGATTTCGTTGTTGCATGTTTTATTTTTGATAAGACATCTCGGATTCTGTTTTCTAATTNTGTAGAAGAGAGAGGAATGAGAGATAATGGTACCATTCCTGATTTCTTGCTTTAAGCTACAATGATGTGATGATGTCCTTCATACAGGGTCAAAGTGCTTGTTGTTACAATATTTTTATCCTGTGGATAATTTTGCCACTCCTGGTGGCCATTCAGCTGGACTTACTCCCTTCTAGCACTGAAAAGGTCGATCTGTTTTGTGGTTTTGATTGGCAGCCAGTTAGTGTAGGAAATGGTCAGTAGTGTTCTGCAGCTATTATTTTACTGTGGCTTTCTTCTTTTTCTATGTAATAGACAGGTGCTCAGAAAAATTTGTCTTGCAGAGAAAACTATGAAGCATGTTAATTATGTAAGTATACTCAAAAATTTCTATTCTTAACAATATCACTTTCTTTCCACTGTTTTTTTTACTTTAAAAAAGGATTCTGTAAAATGGTTTCCAAATTTCACTATGGTCAGAAATAATTGTAAGATTCTCTCTTTTTTTTTCCATAACAGCATATTGTTGCCTTGTGACTTACGACCTTTAGCTATTGGACAATCAGTTTGCAGAAGTTTGTACTCATGTTTTAAGTTCTACATAAACTCAAAAATATTTAAGTATTCTTGCTTATGTAGGGATTTTAGTTCTTGCTAATCACTTGTGGTAACTACAATGTAACTGTAACAATTGCATTTTGCATATGTTGGCTCTCTCCTCTGTAAACATTGGATGTGCAAACATCCAATTGTTTTGGCCAGAAACAGACTGTATTTCAGCGTATCAGATGATGAAAAGCATGGAGAGGCTCCTAGCAGGTGAATATGTGCTGGTGCATGTGTGTGGGAAGATAATGCTAGCAATTGTTAGGGGTGAGGAATTAGCCAGCAGTAGTTTGTATGATGCAGTAGGTGGGAAGAGTCAGCTTACTGAAGTATGAGAAAGGTAGTGAAATGGGATGCTCTAGCACTTGTCTGTGAGCTGGAGGTTATGATAAGGTGGGTGGAAGAGAGAAAAGAAGAATGAGGGAAGCGCTAAAAAAAGAAAAAATACAGATGAAGAAAAAGTCCAAGGTACAAAAAAGAGCAGAAGTAGAGATACTACATGAACTGCCTGTAGCATCAACGATAGACAAAGAAAAGACAGAATACACTGGTCATCTATATTTCTAGGAGATCAAGTGCAGCCAGGTGAAAACTGCACAACAATGTATACTATTAGATGGCATTGAATAGTACACTTCTACAGTGAAAACATGTCTTTGTGTTGGAAAGTGTGTTGAGTTGTGAAACTGTCTGAGATAAATGATGAAGAGCGGCCCACACTGATCTGGTGCAAATAGAACTTTAGACGTCAGATAAAGAGCATCAACAGGAATAAGTGACAAAATAAAAAGTAAAAAAAAAAAAAAAAGAAAAAAAAAGAAGAAATTTTCCAATTCAAAATTTCACATCCTTCCATGACATTCCTGTGCAAGGAAAACACCATGAAGTACTCCAGGCTGCCACCATTTTAAACACTGACAATTCCTCAACTATTTCCTGTGTGAACACTGGGTGCACAGTAAACACAAAGATGCCTGGTTCACTCATCCAAGTGGACCAAGTGACCATGAAGATGTGTGCTACATGTGTTTATTTGGAAAGATGGAATAGAGTGTTTGTAAAATCACAGCCTAGCTTTCTGCATGTCATCTTTCTTGTCCAAGGCGACAATCCCTCCACAACATAAATTACCAAGGATTGGCCTCCTATTGAGGATGCTAATGGGGTGTAGGTGCAACTGTTTGAAGAACAGTTCTAACATAACGAAGTAATGCAGATGTTTAAATTGCTAAAGTACTCACAGAGGAACTGCACTTGCCAAGAACAGGCAGAGGTACACGGATACGTAATTTGTGACTGCATGAACAAATACCTGGTAGAGACCCTTTTAATAATTTACTACTGCATCTATGCAACAAAGTGTCTTACACTGAGAACAGCAACCAAGCATGAAACTGCAAAAAGAAGGAACTGGCTACTCAAGAAAGGCTTAGTTGTCTAGGAGGAAAGCTTTGCCAACCATTTTTTTGCTGAGTCCCCTTCCCAGGTTGTGCGCAAGGGAGACTTTTAGGGTCTTCTCCACTTATCAAAAAACTCGACGGCTCTGTAGTTTCAAAAGTGCCCATATGTCTTTTGCCATGAAATTCAGGAGCAGAAACTATGCTTGCTGGAGCCATCTACCACCCCAGTGTCTCACTGTGCTCACAAATATATCCCAGGGAATCATACTTCGGTCTTAATGAAAACAGGGAAGAGAGGTTGAATTGTTTTAGAGCCTGTAAGAAAACATATAGATTTTATCCTCTAGAGTGTTTGTTCTCATTCAGCACAGGCTACTGGTGAAAGAAGGTTGTTTCTGTTGAATGATGGCCATTCAGTTGTTTATGTGAAGTGAATCTGGTAGTCTCAGATGAATGTATAGGAATGGATATGCACCACAAAAACTGAGGGTGTTAGTTCTCAAAGGTAACTCCTGTAGGGACAAAGAACTGCAGCAACCTCTGCAAACATGTGCAGGGATGCCTGCAGGTCTGAGGTTCAGAGGGCAGCACAATCCGCCTTGTTGCCTGTGATTATTTGCTTTATGCACAAATGGCTACTTAAATATTCAACTATGTGGTCTTATTCTGTCTTTCTGTTTTCACAACATTAAGTATGTTTCTTCTCCTTTACCACCATTCATTTTCCTCTTGTGAAACAGCAGTGTGGTGAGGTCAGGTACATTTTGGCAGTCCCAGAAGAATCAGTGCCCTCGTTCATAACCTGTGATTACTGTCCTGGGGAAATGAGACTGACATATTTGTGGACATAAAGATCCGGTAACAGTGACTGAAGCAAAGTTTAAGAAATACATTTTTAAAAAAAGAATGATAAAGGGTTTTTTATTTTGCTCTTTGCTTTGAAAGCAGTAGAGTGAAATGGCTCCATTTAAAAACAAAAACTGCATAATGATGTTTCTATCTCAAAATAAATCTTCCATTAATAAGGACCATTGGTAGTGTAGTTAGAGAGGTCAAAACTTTCTAACCTCCATGGTCCAAAAAAAAAAATAATTAAAACAACAAGAGAATTTAAAGTTCTTTTTGGGAATAAAAGAGAAGAAGGAGCAGGAGGAGGAGGGGGAGAAACAAAAGAGAAACTCTGTCTTTCAGTTCCAATAGTTCTTGATGTTTAAAATCTCTGAAGTTTTCTTATATGTTATGAAAAGCTACAAATTTATCTTTTGCCATTTTCCCAAGGGAAGCTGACCCAAATCCACCAGCAGCAGTTGAAACGGTTTTTCCAAGCTTTATCAAATGGCCCCAACAGAGACCAGCTTAAAATTAAAAGCTTCCCCTACCAGGGGGAATATATGTGACTTTAATAACTGAAATGTGTTTTTACTTTCTATTACAGGGGTCAAAAGGTTTCTAAACAAACCAAATTTATCAATTATTTAGAGCTGATTTCTTCAGAAGTGGTATTTCTAAGATATTATTTGGTGGATAAATTCAATGTTCTAAGGCCAGCAGCAGCATTTTATTCATAACAAATTTCTCCTAAACTGAATTTGCTGGGGCAACTTAATTTCCACTATCGTGTTTGCACTGTAGAAATATCAACTGAAGTGTTATAGGGCCTAACTAGTGGGCTTTTCAAAGAGAAATTCCATATAAGCATGCTTATTCAGCACCACCCTGCTTGCCATTTATTGCTTAAGAAATGAACTGGTACATTGTGTCTGCAGTAGAATTTCTTTAGCTGCTGAAATATCCTTAAAAACCACAAGGCACCTTTAAAGTCAGGAAACAATATCTTAAACTACATTCTCACCCTTGCAGCAAAATAAAATAAGATAACTGTCAGAAGTTTTGTTAAAGACATTTTAAAATGAAAGATCCATACACATGCCTGCATAGATGCACATATTTTCTTAGCTTTCTCTAAGAAGTGAGCACTTTACTTAGGTTGTTGCGGAAGGGAATTAACAGTAAATTTAGAAAGAGACCATTCTTAATACCTAATAGGCTCCACTGACCATGTAAATACTCTGTTTGTTATACATTAGCTAAACATACGTTGGGTTTCTGCCCAAAGTCTGCCATTTGGTGCAGGCAGAAGATGTTAGAGAACACTTCATAAATTCATGTGGAGCCCTGTTAAATGAAACCAACCATCCAAGAGCTGACATTCTGCCATCTTTAAAATAGCTGCCTCTCTTGTAGTAAAACATTAGGTTTATTTATGCAAGCAAATATGAAGTAGCAATGCAATCGAGGTGTTATGGAGGGTGGTTTTGTTTTTTTTTGGTTTTTTTTGTGTGGGGTTTTTTTTTTTTGAGAAAGAATCTATTAATAAACAAAAATGTCTTGAATAGGTTCTTATTTATACTTGAAAAAATTTCCTTCCTGAAAAATCACATTAAGGAAGAGTGAAAATATAATTTTGTGACCACTGAAAATAGTGCCTTTCTCTTATCAATACATGCTTTAAGAAATATGAGTTATTACCACCAATGAAGAGCAAATAGGTAAAAGCTCTTCCTCTCTCTTCTCCCGTTCTTTGCCTTTGAGGCAAAAGAATTCTGCTCAAGCATAAGAGATTGGCAAAAAATGTTCAAAGTGAGCCAAATTTGAGTGAGACCTGGCTAGTAAGGTGTTGAGGAGCATTTTACCTACAGGGGACTGACTCTGCTTCCATTTCATTTCTGGCTCAGTTTATTACTCAAGTTTTGAGATGGCTTGAGGATGTTGTCAGATGAGGTCTTGAGGTTTGGTTTGTAGAATCTGTGCCCTGAAAAGGTCAGATTTTAACTTGAAGGAATGCCACGCTGAGATTGAACATGCTTCTGAGTACACGGTGATAGTAAGCAATGAAATAGGTAACATGACCTT
>NW_016690240.1:606726-661812 GCF_001604755.1 Lepidothrix coronata | reverse complement strand
TCTTCTGTACTCAGCTTATTGGAATCAAAGCTGGGAAAGGAACAGTTTCTGGTGCACACCATGATGAAGACTTTGTATTTAAGGAGTGGCTTGTCTTTGAGGGAATAGCTGTGCCAACACAATCATCATCAAGTCAGCAGAAAAATCTGAAAAAACAGGTCAGTAAAAGTTTCCTCAAAAGCAACATTTTACTTCCATGAGTGCTGCAGTCTTCAGATAGGGAAATATTAAGGGTCTGTAATCTGCATTCCTTGCACTTGTACTTCTAGCCACACATTCAGTGAAAATATTATTGCTCCAATGGCCTCAATATTTCACACAGCAACACATTTTACTATGAAAAATACTGTTGTCTGGTGCTCTAAGTGGGGAGGATAGAGTAGTGTCCTGGGTACAGGGGCCAGGACCAGTTTATCACTATTTGAGTATAACCAAAACTGTGTGTTCTACACCTTCTGTGTCATTTCTGATGAACTGTTAATAGATGGATCAATTGCAGCAGCTGACCAGGGCACACCTGACACCTCAGGCTACAAGTTGGGTGTTAAAGAACCCAGCTAGGCAGGGGAGCATTTCTTTGTCTCCACACCAATGACTCAGCTGTAATAACTCCCCTCCAGGGAGGCATTAGTGCCTTCACACCCAACCTGAGGGGTCATTTCTGCTAATGGGCCACAATGGACTGGCATAATAGGACTGCAACAACCTAGACCATCAAAGATTCTAAAAAGATCCCATGACACACAGAGTTAAATCACCCACTGTGAAACTCTCCACTCTGGGGAAAGTACTGGGCATTCCCACCTGAACATGAGCATATATAATCTTTGGGTTTTGGGACTTCTGGTACCATTTGTCGGATCCAGAGAAGGACCAGAACTCCAACAGGACTGTGACTGCCACTCTCGATAAGACTGCAATCATTACTTCAACAGAATTACGACCATCACCAAGACCAACAAGTTTTCCTTTCCATTTACTTTGCACCCAGGTGGGCCACGTGGTGCTCAGCACATAGACTAACGAACACTGTTCTGTTCTTGTCCCAGGGTGCTGGGTTATACATCTGTCTTTGTGGGTTAAAACCATTTTTTTCTCAGTGTCATTGTATTTATTGTAATCTTTTTAGTAAATTGTAGCTCTGACTTCTTATCTCTCTTGAGTTGGATTCATTTCTCCCTTTGGTTTACTTTTAAACCAGCACAAGTAGGAAGTTTCCTTTTTGTCTACATTGTTAGCTCCACTGAGAATTCCATATAACCAAAATTGCCAAGTAATCAAAAGCCCGGTGTGTAGAATGAACTCAAAGGAAGCAACTCTCTACATGTAGCTTTGTGTGCAAAAAGAATTTTAATGGTGAAACATTACTAATCCTTAAACAGTATGTCCCACCTATAATTATTTTATTAATATTGTAATTAATTAGGAAATACTCTCCACCTCCTAACTCTTCATTCACCTTCCATTGCATTGTGTCAAATAAACTGTAGCTACAAAGCACTTCTGATCCAAAACCACTCTATAAGGACAAAAAAATGCAGTAGTATCAACACAATAAGAAAAAAATCATTAGTTGTCTTCTGAAATCAGAAAACATTGGATTTTTACAAAAGAGGGCAAGGAAGTAAGAACTGTCAGAAGACATCATCCAGCTGAATGTGCATTCATATTTTACTAGTTCGATCTCATACCGAATGTGGGAATCATTAGGCTCCATTAGGTACCTGTTCTGGTTTTCATAGTGCCGCCTGAGCTATGCCTCATCTACCTCAGGGAGTGCTTCTCTTTTCACACTTGGAGCCAAGAAAGTCTCAGGAAAGGTGAGATTTAGAAGATCAGAAGATGGAGGCTTGACTGGACAGCTAAATATTGAACATGTCTTTGCCTTTTAACTGGATTAATGTAACCCCTGAAACCTTAGAAACGGATCTCAAGAGCTGACTGGGTAGGGCGTATGTTTTCCCTAAAAAGAAAATTACTTAAACCAACCTTTTGCCTAATAAAATTTGCAGTCACTTTTTTTTTCTAAAAAAAAAAAAAAAAGGAACAGGAACACCTAGAAAAAACAGGATCCCTGGAAGAGATACTGAAGCAACTATTTCTAATTAATTATTGTGTTCACCTACATGCTGACAGGACACAAAACAAATGAAGCGGAAAAGCTGCTTCTCCTAGAACTAGGGTACGATATATCTTAATACTTAGGAATGAGAAATTGGAAAATGGGAGGACTGCAACAGAGTGAAGAGCTGACAAACACAGTCATGAATGAGGAAGGCTCCATGGGCTATGATGAGATAAGTGAGAAAAGAGACTGAAAGATGAGGAACTAGGAAGCTTTCTATAAGGTGAGATACTTGGTCAGGATTGTTATGAGACCCTTGTCATTCAGATTATAATTTACAGTAAACCTTCCCCATGTACCCTCACAGGTGTTGATGATAGAAGAACTGACATCACAGACAAATTTTCAAAAATGTAAATATGGGCAAATAAATAATGGAAAAGCTGATTACAGAAAGACACCTGATAGCTTTTGTCTGACACTCAAGTTAAAGGGTATCAATTATTCCTATAGCATGATTGCACAATAAAGTAAAAAAACTCCTTAAGGAGAATGCTATATATTTCATTTATTATACATTACTCTTATGTTTACAACTGAAATACATCTTTCCTTGGGGACTGTACCATCATTTATTTTAAATCAATGTTTAAAATTAAATGATAATCCTCAAGAGAGTGAAGACTCTTCAGTTACCAGCCCTTCCAATTGGAAATCTTTCTTTCATGTTTCTATTTAATACTCAGTCCAGGGTTTGAAATTAATTAAAAGATATCCTTTCTCTAATCTTTTGATTATTAGCTTCAAAGTTGGTTTTTTTTTCTTTCCCTTCTTTCTTTTTTTTTTTTTTTTTTAAATACACAGTGCAATAATAACTTCATCTTTTAGCAGTTGTATTGGGTTTGCATGGCCAGGTTTTGGTACTGGCAGGACTACAGGGGTAGCTACAGGGCTTCTGTGAGAAGCTGCCAGAAGGTTCTCCTGTATCCAATGCAGTCAATGCTCCAAGACTTGGCTCCAAGACCAACCCACTGCTGGCCAAGGCTGAGCCCATCAGCGATGGTGGTAGCACCTCTGGGATATAACATGTATAAAGGGAGGGAAAAGTTACTGTGCAACAGCATTTAGAGAAGAGAGGAGTGAGAATGTATGAGATCAACAGCCCAGCAGACATGAAGGTCAGTGAAGAAGCAGGGGGAGGAGGTGTTCCAGGCGCCAGAGCAGAGATTCCCCTACAGCCCATGGTGAAGATCATGGTGAGGTAACTGTGCCCTGCAGCCCATGGACTACCTGCAGACCCCATTCACTGTCCCTCTGGCCACTTGGTGAAGAGATAGAAAAAATGGGGAGTAAAGGTGAGCCTGAGGGGAAAGGAGAAGCGAGGAGGAAGGTGGTTTTAAGATTTGGGTTTATTTCTCATTATCCTACTCTGATTTGATAGGTAATAAATTATACTTATTCCTCCAAATCGAGTCCATTTTACCCTTCATGGTAAAAGGTGAGTGATCTCTCCCTCTCTTTATCTTGACACATAAGCATTTTGTAGTATTGTCTCTACTCTGTCCAGGTGAGGAGTGATAGAGCAGCTTTGGTATACACCTGGCATCCAGCCAGGGTCAACCCCCCACAACAGTATATTCAAACTATTATTAATGTACAAATTGCATTATCTTCTGACCAATAATTGATGGAGAAGGGTCTGGTGGTGGCAAATTATAGGTTCTTGCTTAGGAACAGTCACCTGATGTGTAACTAGTGCCTTTATAGTATTTAATTGCAGTTTCCCACTTTCAAAATCAAATATAAGGGGAAACTGTTAATAAGATGCCCTGTTTAACATCACTCAGTGACTTCTTTTGCTGCATCTTGGGACACAGCTTTGCCACATGGTATTCAACATCCATTTCACTTGTAGAAAGTACCTTTTTTCCAAGCTCACTATACAAACCGAGTACAGCACTGCGGGGGAATGCAGCCACCCCCTCACAGTTTGCAGAGGTCAGGTCTGGCCTACATATGGAGCCAGGAAATCTGCACTACAAATGTTTGTCATCTATCCATGTTTTCATCTCCTATTAGCATCCTGACCCTCTCATAGCATGCTTGACCTGGTGTTTTACTTGCATGAATTACATGGGAGAAATACAGGACTTCAGGATCTTGAACGAGCAATGCAATGCATTTCATCACCTTCACAGAAGATTTTTAAAAGAAAAGAAGAAATAAGACTTATGACTGAAAAAAATATATTCCAGATCAGTAGATCCATAAACCCCAAAGTATATTATGTCCATGTTCTAGATCATTTCAGCTTTGACACTTTCACAGGCTCTGGTCTGTAGAGAAATAGCTCTGGAGTACTAATAACCCTGAACTCAGCTTCGTGCTGCCCCACTCTTAAACATTCATGAGGTCTCACTGTCATTCAAGGGGTCCACAAGGACCCTCATCTCTGATTGCAGAAGTAGGGATTTACTGAATGTTGTCTGTATAGGATTAGTAAAAATGAAACCCCTCTACTCAAATATGGATTTAAACCCTGGACCAGAGCTCTCCACTGAAAAGAGAACTGAAACACACACAGCATCTTACTGTGGGCTCTGCCTCTCATTTGGACAGGGTTTCCTAAAAACCAGGGTTCTTCCTATATTTTTAAACAGCTCTGTAGCTAGCAATGTGGACTAAGAGCTTACGGATGATGGAAATCTCCATTCCAAAAATTTGCTTTGAGTCTGCTCCTAAACCTTTGTGGGAGGCATAGCAAGTGTATATCTTTATAAAGACAAAGTGAGCAGGGAGTGTGGCTGCAGGAATGCGTATATTTTCCAAAGAAAAAAGAGTCAAAAAGCCATGCAACAATATAAGAGTCTGCTAATGAGGTCACACTTCACTCAGTGCGACTGGAAATACAATTTTCTGATACTTAAGGAAAACTGTTAATATAACAAGACTTTTATCGAAGATTAATTTGAAATGGAAGTTACTAATAAGAGGATAGAAAGCAACTAGAACAGTATCAGAACAGCAACTTTCACATAATTTGAAGACTTTTGTTCTTTCATGTCACATTAGTGACTTTCATATACCTTTTTGCAATTTTCATATGGTATTAGTGACATTTGCGTCTCAGGAGCAACTTTTCATATATGCTCTCCGAGACACTTTTGTCATATGCTGGCAGCTTTCATATTTTATTTAGGATTTTAACTTACTGTCAAATGTTCTGTTCCACAGAGATGAAAAGAAAGTCATTGATGCTGCACTTCTTAAACTTCTTAATAATAGGGTGGATAACAACAACTGGAGTTTGAGGAAAAAAAAATCCCTCACCTTTGCTGCATTTTGGGGAACAGCCGATACAGTCCCTGAAACCTGCAGCTATGCAAACGGAAAATTGTATTTTATGATTAATTAAAACTTCCCATAGGAAGGTGGCCCCTGAAGCTCTCTCAGAAAATAAATAGAAAAGGAATCAGAAAGCTGGTTGTTGTTTTTCTCCCTTGAGCAGACTATTCATCCCACTGTAAGACCGCAGAGTGAATGAATGATGGAATATTTGACTGATGTAATTTATGGTGCTCCATATGACAGCCTATTTCAGAGTGCTTGAGGTTTTTACAGTCTCTGGTAGTAGTACCTGCTGCTGAAACAAGAGATTACTCTCCTTGGACAGACAGTAATTTAATAGTACAACTGTGTAGCTAGCCACCTCCTACTGTATTTCACCACCCACTCCAGTCAGCTTTTGATAGATAGGCCTCAGCATTTGGAATATGAAGAACTATGTATCCTGCTCACAGTCTTAAGAGATACATCAAGGGTGAAATATTGGAAGGAAAATAAATAAATAAAAATATTAACAAAGTCAAGTAAGCACTGGTTCTTAGTTTTGTTGTTTTTACTGAAACTGTACAATGAAAGGATGTATCTCACTGTATATTGGGTGCAGCTAGCTTTTCAGGCATATGGTCCAGACAGGCAAGGTTTCTGGTCTTGGTTGGTTGTTTTGTTTGTTTGTTTTTAATATTTGACCACAAAACTGTCTCAGTTCTCTGTAAAGTTACATTCTAAGAATCATTCAAAAAATCTAATTGGGCCCTTTCATTAATATTTAAAATGCTACTTTGTGCATAAGACCAAGGTGGATGTGAATCTGTCAGGGTGAAAAAGGATTTTTCTTCTCCTGGACCCACAGTCCCAGATTTCAACGGTCAGATTTGGATGCATGCACAGGCATTCAGTGTGTCTCCCCGTGTCCAGGTAACAAGGGGTCAGGGTCCTTACTGTTGAAAGGTTTTACTACTACCAGGGCTAAAGCATGTTGGGATTTCCGTGCCTGTAGTTGGGGTACCTGAATGGGACTTGCATCATCTTTTCAGACACCACAGTTTCCATCAGAGGGTGAAATCAGTGGTGGGCTATGTTTAGGGAGCAGCTGTGTGTCAGGTAACCCTGAGGTGCCTCCAATGGCTGTGCACGATTGATTTCTCAATTAGAGAGCCCCAGAGCTGAGCTCCTGTGAAAGAATGTTGGTGGTAGCAGGAACAACCTGCTGAATCACCTGTCTCTTCCATTCAAAAGGTTTTGAAGCCTATAATCCTCAAGTTGCAAGTAAGCCTGATGATGGCACTGTTGAAGACATGCCATTGTGCAGGAGAAAATCTTTGATTTTACCAGATCAAAGTGGAGAAAAAAGTGGAGGCTCTGTAACTTCTGATGCAGCCATGGCATGGTGGGGAAGATGTCATGTCCTTGGTCCCTGTTACAATAACTGTCCCAAATGACATAAGGAGCCTATAGAGGTTTCCTACATGCAGAGTTCAGCATCAGCTAAATGGTGACTTCCTAAATGCACATCTCCCCCTTCGTGGCCAGAGAAAGCTTGCACTGGGACAACTAATGGCTAATACCCCAGCTTTCAGTCTCTTCTACTGCATGTAGGCAAGTAAGCTACCTGTGCCCTGTTTCCCTGGACCATCAACTTTGAGTCTCATGACAGAAGCCAAAACAGTCATCTGACTGATGAACAGCTTCACTGTTCCTGGCTGTGATAATAGCAAATACACTTCTCTCTGACTACTACTTCGTATTCCTTTTTTGCTTCTTGAAACTACTCAATTCTAGCCTTTCCAGACACAGTGCGGGAAAAAAAAAGGCTTTTAGAATAGCCAAGGGACCTCTCCCAGTGTGAATAGTCCCATGAATATTTATTCATGGTAGGATTTGCTTTGCTTTTGTGTGAACATTACTGTGAATAAATTCTTACTCTAGATCTAACTAGATATTTGTGAATTAGCAAAAAGCCATGTAAATCAATGAATTTTATTTGCAAGAATTTTTGTGAATCCTTCCTCTCCCCTCTCTCCCCCTTCTCCCCCCTTTATTTTTGCCTCTTGGCTCCATGTTCAAAAGGAAAGGAACAAATATGCCTTTTCACCTCTTGCACACACACGTATCAGCAATTGATTAAGAATGGGACAGACCAGAGTGAAAAAATCTTGGACAGCTGCAGGTATAATTTGCTACTAATAAGGAGGTGAAGGAACATCCAGCAGTGTTTATTCTCTAAGGATGCCATCCAGCATCTGCCAATCACTTGTGTGAGGATTTGAGTGCTCACAGGCCCCACTGAACTCAGGTGGGCTGACGGGTTCCCAGGTGTGCTCAGCTGCTTGCAGAATCAATCCTTCAGTGTACAGCTGCAGAAGCAGAGCTCAGTTCTCAGCAGCCGCCACAGGGGAGACTGTGCTACCAAACAATTCTCGCTGAATAAAATCTGGGTTAAGTCTTCAGCCTTCTGTGGTCATTGTGCTGGGATGTCCTTATGTAGGGAACTGGCTTTAGGCTATAAAGAGCACCTAATCTAGGCACAAGGCAAAACAGGAGCTTTTCTTCACAATCTCACTCTCTGCTTATTAGAAGTCTTCATGTCTTCAGTGCTGTGGTCAAGTGTCCCAGAGCTAGCAAGCATGCTTCAAACTTTCTGCTAATAAAGCCCCTGCTGTGACTCTGACTCCCTAGATCCTGTTTACAACCTCCGGAAATTTTTTTTTTTCATTTTTCCTTGGACCAACCAATCCGTATTATGTCTGGTAGTGCATCTCCCAATATTACTTCCTAGAAGCCTAAGTTTTCCATGCTCCCTTTTTGCCCTTTCCAATCTATATCATGCTTTCCATTACTGCTATCCCCTCAGATGCCCTTCAACCCTCTGACTATTTTTTCATTTATTTTTGCCTCCATGATCCATCACTTTTTACTTCCTTGTAAACGTGGTCTTAAATATCTCCCCATGTGCGCAAAAGCCCTTGAACCTGATCTACAGGTTTCTGATCACCCTATTTTCTCTGTTTTTCTTTTGTAACTGTTAAAGAAACAAAATCCAGGTCCAACTGCTCCTTTTTCTGCCTTCAACTCTTCACCTTCTTCCTCCTTTCTGCAGGGAAGAATTGCAAAACTGTGTTGATGCTGTATTTTCAATATCAGAGTCATTATTACTTTCAGGAGAGAACTAATAAAAGTGCAGATTTAAAAACATTTCAACTTTATCTAATTAATCACTGAATGCCAGTAGAGCCTTTTGGATTTGGACTATCCCTTTCAAGGAGTATTCTCTGGAATACTCTTCAGCAATATTAAGAGGGATCAAATGTCATTCTCTGAGAGTAATGTCCTTGCTACAGATTTTCACTTTATCTTTTAGATCAACTTTCCCCTCAAAAAAACTCTGCTTATTCACACACTTAATGGTTTTGAGAACTTAACCTGCCACAGGGCAGGTTTGCTGCAATGTCCAGCAAAACAATAAATACTTTATATTTCCTGGCCAGCAGCTCTTCAGTCTGACTTGATATGATGAACTGCAGAGTCTAGATGGCAAGTCACATCCCTTACATTTGGCCTGCCTAGGCAAACAGCTAACATTTATGCTAGCTTTAGGTGGTTTAAATTCTTTTTTCACCATGTTAACTTTCTTCTTCTACAGGATCCCTAGAGAGCAGGGGAGGTTTTCATCTCACCGGGATGTCCTTGAGAGAGGGTGCATACTAGACTGGGCCAAATTCAGCATTGTGGTCCAACAAAAAATGTCTTGTTTGTGTCATCACAATAGCACACTAGGCCCCCTACTTTCATATTCTTAAATGGGATTTCAAGGTGAAATGCTACCCTCTACTCATGTCGGCACTTGTGATCAGCATACAAGCACCACAGGCTGGGTCTTAACAGACGATCATAGGCTAGGATTGAGGTTAGGTATTAAATATGTGAAGTGACATCCAAGTAGCAATGAGAAAAATATTCATTTGAGTTCTATGAATATTTGTGGTGTGTCATATTCCATGACAGCCGCTTGAGCTCAGGAATGCTGTAAGGGGCTACAACATGATGTCACTGACACTGCATTAGTCGTACCAGGGAAATACTACTCTGTTGGCCAGAGACATAAATGAGATGCTGAGAAATGCTGCTTGATCTTACCCACCTCTGTTTTAGGGTGCTAACAGCTTTTCTGAATTTCTCTATTCTGAAATTAATTTGAAGTCCATTCTGTAATAGACTGTTCAGTGAAAATTCCTAATGTTCAGCATAATATATGCTGACATCAGATGTTGCTACTTATTATTTCTTTTATTATGATAAAAATGCATATTTTAAAAAATCTGATCTCCTCTGCTTGTTTAAAGTTAAAATACAGAGAAATAACATTTAGGAAATATCCATAAATTTCAGAAACCACGCACTTATTTTGCAAATACTTGAGCCCTGAGATAATCTAACAGTTATATTTTCTTCTTCCTCTTTTTCTCTCTCCACCTCCTGTGATCCCTCCTGTGCCTGCTTTCTGCTACCAGTTCAGTCAAGGCAAGAATGCCCAATAAAATACTTTTATGGTGTTTGAAGCGATGTGCTATTAGAAGGTTCACAGTATCTGCACATCTTCAGCTTCTGAGACTTTCTAAATCCTGCAGGTAAGTCTTGGTTCTCATTCCCGTGTGTGTTTTTTAACCCCCCAAATTTAAAGGGCAAAATATTTTTTTCTTTATTATTGCAAGCACAAAGAAAACCATATAAAATCCTCAAGGAGCAGCTGCCCTGCAAGGACATTATGACTGTCCATGGTACTGCTGTAACATGAGCATCTGTCACTCAAGAAAATGTCATCTTGCCCAACCAAATCCCCTGTGCAATCAGAGTGGAGAAAGCACTTGTTTAGAAAGGTTTATGGGCTGACGTCTGTTTGAATGAGTAACATCTGGGCTAGGATGGGCAGGATGCACATTCTTGTTCAACCAAGCCACTGCATCTTAATAGAAAAGTGTTTTTTAATGGAAAGGAAAACACCACCTAAAACCTCGAAACAAATGTCACCACATCCACAGTTTTAAATCACACTATTTTCTAAGTCTCAGTTGGAAAGAAATCCAACTTTCACAAAACCACATCAATAATCTTTAGGGTTCATAGTTTATAATTTGCAATATTACCACAGCAGATATTTGAGACAAATATCCCGTTACTGTTCTTGGATTTGTTAATCAAATCACCTCTTCAGGAAGAAAATTCTGCCTATTAAAAGTAAAGGCTTGCACAAAACTGGGAGTTGAACAAGGCTTTCATTTGTGTGGAAACAAACACATTGGATTCAGAAATTACTTATGATATCAAGTTATAATATGTACCTAACTGTCAGATTATAAAGCATAAATATTATTAGATCATGTGAAAATTATGAGTGTTAGAGAATGAAGTTCTTTTAATAATTTTAATGGCCAGAGAAAATTTTACAGTGCAAGTCTAATTCTCATGTAAATCTACTGATTTCACCACTCTAAATCAAATTTTACCTCCTTAAGTAGGACTAATCAGCACTAATTAAGGAAGTTTCTTATTTTTCTTCCACATTTAAAGATTACCTTTTCAATCCTCATTATATATACAGCAGTTGCTTTGTTAGCATGTGCCACTGTAGGTTAAAAAGTACTCAGCAGAGTGATTTGTCTGTTTCATATTTTGGCTTTGTTGTTGAAAATTTTTCATTTGCTTTTGCTTTGAAGTGCAGAGCAGCACCCTTTCACTCACCTGCCTTTTTTTGAAGGCAAAATGTAAATCACAAGAATTTATTTTCTTTGCTAACAAACATACTTCCTGAGGTTTTTGTCACCTTTAGATACAACTTTTTTAAAGATACAAATTAAATCTGAATGTTATGAGATTTCCCAGAGGAATTTTACCTTCATTTACAGAGACAATGTTATACTTTTCTCCATTCTTTTAAAGAATTAACAGAAAGAGGAAAATGGGGTTAAGACTGATTGCTAAATCACTAACTGGTGATCTAATAGATCTGTGGATGTTTCTGTACTTGAAGATGTGTCAAGGTGGCATATGTATACATGTATATATGTGTGACTCTCTCCACACACCATACATACACATATAGAACTCTTTTGCCACAAGAAATATTTTACTTTAAAATAAACCCCACGGTTTCCACCAAAGTTTTTGCAATTCCAAAGATTATGAGGTACTTTTTCTGCAGAGCTCTGATCAGCAGATTTGATATATGGGTATAGATCAATTTTTTCTTATGGCAAATCTATATGTTATTCTACTTCTTCATTTGATACTATTTGCTGAGTGGCTGTTACTTGGGAGCAAAGGTCAGTATCTTGCTGTTGGAGCAGCCGAGTAATCTTTTACTCCTCATAAGGGTAGTCAGAGATATTAAATCACAGTTGACGTACCTGAAGCACAGCAACTTCATCCATATTTTATCTGCTGTAAATTTAATACCACAGCACTTTTTAGGGTGATGTATTTATTAACTGGCTGGGGATGAGCAGTACAGAAATTCAGTTTGTTCAGGAAAATAAAATGAAGACACTCTGACAAGTTTATGAAGTAAGCACAATAGCTATTTATTACTTTTTAAACATGCAGTGCACCTAAATGTTTTTAGCAGTGTTTGCCCAAATAAATGAATAAAGCTTCCCAAATCATCTCTGTTTACTTTTCTTTTGAATTTTAATAAAGTTTTTGCTTTATTTTAAAAAGCATATGCTAGCTTCCTTCATAATAAAATGCATTCTTTATGGAAATAAACATAGCTAAATGTTCAGATAAGCTGGAGAGGGGCATTGTGGGAAGAGAAACAAATCATTCACAGCCTACCATATATTAATCCCATCTTTTCCATTTTTGGTTCTAATTTATTTTGTTCTTTACATTCTACCACCACCAAAATAAATGGAGCCGTGAATACAAAAAGTTTTTAAATGCAAGTACCCACCTTCTACTAACTTCTATTGCATTTGAATAGCACTTATTATTTTTATTCAGTGTTACTCTTTGTATTTCTCATAGTAAATAATTCACACAACTTTTTTTCCTTGTAACCAAGATATGCTTATGTTTTCAAGCAATTGAAAAAAAATCATTGTAGATATTTTCTTCCTTCATTAGCTGTGACTTCCATCTTTTTATAACAGCAAAGAAAAATATTTAGATGTTAAAAAAGCATGATATACTGCCAAAAAAGGCCACTGTGACTTTACTTCCTCTGTGTACAAAGTGTTCATGATTTTATTGCTGATCACTGAAAACCAATGACCAACTCAATCTGGGAAAACTCAGTTTTTGCCTACAACCGCTCTGGAAACATGCCAAATGTGGTATGCTGGGTTTGTAGATCACAATTACATCAGAGGAATGGCACTGACAGAACTCAAGGAACAGCCCAAGAATCTGGTCAACTCTTTTGCTCTGTGTTCTTCAGTGACAGAGGACTGCATGTATCTGTTCCTTGAAGCCCAAAGGGACATCCTCTGCAAATCAAGTGTATTTGACCATATATGTGCTTCAGATGGCATTGCTGCACAGAGGTATTCTGTTTTTATAGGGTTGTTTACAGAAAGGATGAGTCAAGTGACTAAACGACCACAATAGCTCTTTGCCAATCTTTTGCTGTGACATTTGTTTCCTTCAGACAGTCCGTGAAAAATTAACTACACAACACTGTAGATTCTTGTTCTTTGCTGCTATATCATCAAAAATTGATTATTCAGATTCTTGGAGATAGGACACCAAACAACAAGACCTCTCTCTTGAACTCTCTCCATGCTGAGGTAGGTAATTAAGCCACTCCTTATTTGTGCCAAAAAGACAAGAACAGAAAGAGAAATCCACAGGAATCGATGCCTCAGACTGAATCTTTTATTTACCTCAGGAAGTCTGGAATATTTTAGTTTTTCTGCCTCCACTTCTGTGCAGAACAAGTCTCATCTGCATTCCTTTATGGAGATGATATTGCGTTGGTCTCCATCCCTTTCACAGATCCTCATTACAGGGTCACCTCCACTCTCTTGCTGTTTAGTGCTTACCGCAGTTTATTCCCCAAGGACCCTTATTATTAAATATTATCTCTCACTCCCACTTTCCTTTTCCTTCCATTTCAGCTTCTCAGACCCATTTACCCCCTTCCTGCATCGTCCCTAAATTTCTCACAGTTTTTCCTCTCTTCTACCTCCTAGAGGAGAATTTAGCAGCACATCGGCAGAATTTTGAGGCCAAAGGGAGAGTGCCCTTTGGTTTCAAGGGGCTTTGGATTACCAGATAAGCTTCCATGACCACTTGTCCTCTCTGTTGTAAAGCTCCACATGAGTATTATGCTGCAGAAAGCATCACAGCAGAGAAGCTGGGTGGCTCCAAAGGCTCAGAGCGGAAGGCTATAACCATATATTCATCTGCCAGTCAGAGAAGGGAAACCCTGGGGCAAAACTTGCACAAAATAAGCTCCATTATTCAGACTGCAAAGGGGAGGAAAATCAGAAGAATTTTGCATTCAGGACTGACATACCAGCAAAGACTGTTGGCACAGAATAATACTACATAATAATAATAGTAATAATATTTGTACATAATTTATCATTATACACTACAAACTCAGCTCAAATCCCAGTACCATGCTATTCTCTTCCAGCTCCATATCCTTCTCTTGCTATACTTTTTTTATTGGCTTACATATGCTGTGGAAATTAGTTTTATTCTAATTTGGAACCCTTGAGGAAAGGCTGAAAAAGCATGTACTAGTCCATAGTCATTAAAAAACTCAAATGACAGTATTTCATCCTGCTTTTGAGGCTAAAATATTAGGCTTTGAAACATGAATCACACGGCTTAGTTGAGGCTGTGAAGAAGCTTAGGATCACAGCGTTAGTTAAAAATAAGCTTTAATACATAAAGCTGAGGAAGAGGGAGCATAGAGAATACCTCAGAAGTCAAAGTACATCTATGGAGCAGCTCTGAGTTTGTGCATACTGTACTGCTCTGCTTTTAACCCAGATTCTGTTGGGATTCACCAAAGGGAAAGGCAGAGAACCTGGGATAGTTTAGAGAGAGATGGTGGGTAGCATGTAAAGGAAACAGTGTGTAATAAGTCATAAAGAGTTAACTGTTTGCAATGTCTTTCAGTTTGCAGAAGAACAAAAGATATATTGCTCCACAGTCTCTCACCACTGCTTTTTTTTTAATTTTGTTTTTTTTTCTTCTTCTTTTTCCCCATGCTTTGTAAATCCCATATTGGCAAGCAAAAATGAATGTTATAAAACATCTTCTAAGAGTTCCATACTGAAATATCCCTTGCATTGTCCTAAGTTGCCAGTTACTCTGAATCTTCTGTAGTTTAAATACAAAAACAGTTTGCATAGGCACACATATCAGCTACGTATAGTGAAGGGGAAAGGATGAAAAACACATCTTCAGTCTTAGCTTAGGAAACCTCAGGAAGGGTATTATTAACCTTTCTCAAAGGACCAAATCTCTGCTCTACTCAAGACTGATCCTGGGTTACCCATGATTTGCAGAACAGTGAATTTTGTTAGGGTCACCTGATCTCCTTTCAGAGCTGTGTTTGAACAGCTCTGGCCCTCTTTCTTGCTACTGGCCATTGCAGGTGCCATATGGAAAGGCTATTACAAGCCTGCACAAGGGAAGGCCATGAAAACTACATTCTGGAGAACTGATTTCAAAAGCTCAGTTAATTCCCCAAAGGAAGCCTAAGGTAAAACAATAATCATCACCTTGTTCCCCTCCCACCTGTCAGAGCACAGGTTCCTGATTATTGGGCTGGCTGCAGGGAGAGGTTGTGCTTCTCAGCCAGTGCCACTCAGCTCCTTAACATAACAGCATGAAGCCACCTGATTCTAGGGCTGCATTTAAAAATAGTATCCATTTAACTTTTTCTAAAATTATTTTTAAAGCAAACTTCTCCAATATACATTGATATTTATAGCTTAGATCCAGGCAGCATAGTTGTAATTTAGGGAGAATACCTAAGGTGCAATACTGATAATTTCTGCAATAGGCAGCCTATTGTTCATAAAATTAAGGTACCAGAAAAATGGTAGCAAAAGAAGCATTTAAGTATCCAGCTTGATGATCTCGGCTCCATTTACACTCCTGCTCTGAGTGAGTTCCTACAGGGAGAAGAAGGGGCTTAAAGGCAGAGTCCTCAGACAATAGCACTCTCAGAATGGTTAATTATAGTACAAAGCCCTAAGAAACTTAAGTGGATTTTGCATGGCTTTATGGAAAGTGGAAACTATTCTCTTTACCATTTGCCAAACCACACACATATTACAGCATAGCAGATAGAGTTTCAGAGCTTTTGCGAAGCCAGGTTACACATCAATTTAATTATTTCACTTGCAATGTGAAAGTGTGAAACAAAAAGCTCCTGAAAAACATGACCACATCTAACACATCCTATATTGCAGACCCATGGTATGGTCACTGTTATTTTTTTCTTTGATGCTGGGTCATACTGAGTTTTTAGTATCCACAGCAGAAAGGGAAACAAAACTTTTGTGAAAGGCTTTCCAGCTGCCCTCCTCAAGGGAAAACCTTCCCCAGCCACGCACACAAACGCCCTTCCACATGGAAAAGGAGGGAAAATTACTATCTTGACCTACCATCTCATATTTGTGTCCTTGCCAAGCACAAAGGTTACGCCTGTGGTCTTTCATCCAAGGGAGTTACCACAGAGGAGACTATAAGATGGAGTGTTATTTGCATCTCATTCTGTTTTTTTAGAGGTAAGTAGGAGACATGGTGAAAATTAAGGTTCTGAGTATTACGGTTTCAAGATTTACAGTGGAATGGAAGAGAGGGAAAAGAAGGCCAGAACGCTAATATATAGAGACATAGTTTATGTACAGCCACAGTGTTTTTAGGAAGGTGAGCACTGCTGAGTAAACCATGCAGCCTTCATTAATGAAGTGCTAAAACTATTAAAGAGTCAGTCTGCTGTCATCCAAGACATACTACCTGAGACCTTACTTCAGCTTAGATGTGTGGGTAACAGATGTATGTATTGATGGTGAAAATGGGGTGAAGAGACTAAAATCACTATCCTGAAAAGACTTACACATGTGCTTAGTTTCATAAAACCCCTTTTCTCCAGGAAAAGGGAGGCTCAACAGGAGACCTTGTTGCTCTCTACAACTACCTGAAAGGAGGTTGTAGCAAGGTAAGAGTCAGACTCTTCTGTCAAGTGACAAGTGATAGGATAAGAGGAAATGGCCTCAAGTTTCACCAGGGAAGGTTTAGATTGGATATTAGGAAACATTTCTCACTTAAAGGGATGTCAGGCATTGGAACAGACTGCCCAGGGAAGTGGCTAGGTCACTGTCCCTGGAGGTACTTAAAAGATGTTCAGATGTGGCACTTGGTGACATGGTTTACTGGTGGACTTGGCAGTGCCAGGTTAATGGTTGGACTTGATGATCTTAAAGGCATTTACCAAACTAAATGATTCTATATTTCGATGAGTAATCCTACTGAAATAGCTTAGTCAAAAGGGCTAGTTAGTGAATAAAGCTAAACTTTGCATATTAAGCCTTTCAAGGCTATTGACACGGCATCAGAGGAGATATCTGGTTGGGAGACAGCCAACAGGAGTGAAGAAGCTAAACCGCAAAATCTATCCTTTAGAGTATATGTAGTTCACAGTAAGTCTGAGACCAATATTTAGCAAACTGTGGCAGACTGTAGGTGCCCAAGGATTTGCTAACTAGATAGGCTTCTTATAGCTCCCAAAATAGACACAGGTTGCTGTATATGTAAATAGAACAGTTATTTTGGTTAAATAGAGCTTAACTGTTTCAGATACAGTCATTTATTTGTCAAGTCTGTTTTATGTTAATTTAATTATAAGAAAATTGAAAAGTGTGATACATAGCTAAACCCTTAAGGCTGGTTAATCTATTTGGATTGTAACAAATATAATTTTTATTAGCTCAACCTATTTGGATGGTAACCAGTCTAATCTTTCAGTAGACAGTACAGACTCTGAATTATAGTCTATTTTATGTAAAATCAGAATTTAGTTCAATAAAAGTTCTTTTATCTGTCATTGTGTTAAACAATTGCTGTATTAATGAGGATGCAGTAATCATCCAGAAGTAAGGATTCCCTCCTTTCTGGATGTGCATGGAAAAGTGTCCAGGTAAGTGACAGGGGCAACAGTAAATCAGGATGTGATGATATTTTTTTTCCTTTTTCTGAAAATGAGTGTATGGAAAAATATTGTTATGGGCATAAATAAATAAAAGAACCAACCACTGTTCCGGTGAAATCCTGAACAATTGGGAGAAAAGCAAAATAAATCTAAACAAAGCCCCTAACCAAATGAAATCCACCTGAAATAAACAAACTAAACCAAACCAAAGCCTCCAAGATAAACTGGTAAACAAATAGTACAGATACCTGTAGACACTGCCTTAAGTGCAAGTTGAATATGAGTCAGCAGTGCCCTGGCAACTGTGTCCTGGGGACATCAGGCACAGCATTGCCAGCCAGTCAAGAGAGGGGATTGTCCTGCTCTGCTCTGCACTGGTGCAGCCTCACCTGGAATATTGTGTGCAGTTTTGAGCACCACAATATAAGAAAGATATTAAGCTACTGGAGAGCGTCTGAAGGAGGGCAACAAAGATGGTGAAGGGCCTTGAGGGGAAGCTGTATAAAGAGTGCCTGAGGTCACTTGGTCTGTTCATCCAGGAGAAGAGGAGGCTGAAGGGAGACCTCACTGCAGTCTACAACTTTCTTGTGAGGGGAAGAGGAGGGGTAGGCACTGATTTCTTCTCTGTGGTGACCAGTGACAGGACCTGAGGAAAGGGCTTGAAGTTGTGTCAGGGGAGGTTTAGGCTGGATATTAGGAAAAGGTTTTTCACCCAGAGGGTGGTTGGGTACTGGAACAGGCTCCCCAGGGAAGTGGTCACAGCGTCAAACCTGACAAAGTTCAAGAAGCATTTGGACAATGCTCTCAGGCACATGGTGTGACTCTTGAGGATGGTCCTGTGCAGGGGTAGGAGTTGGACTTGATGATACTTGTGAATCCCTTCCAACTCAGCATATTCTGTGATTCTGTGAAATAATGAGCTGGCTTTATTATTGAGTCAGCAAAAACTTTGTTTGCACTTTCCCAGCTGGATCAACACCTGCCAGTAGGGTGAAGAATCTCAGGCAAACACCACTAGAGGTAAAAAGAAACAGTTGTGATGGTTAAAAAAAGCACATACTTTGATTCACTGGTAGGCTTCCCACACAGAAAACTCCTCTTTTTTCATATCTGAAAGCTACTGTAATACTTAGATGCTCAGGTAAGAGGCATTAAAAAGGACAATAAATAATATAAATATTACTATTATTATTTTGTAACTTAGTGCCACTTTTGCTCATTAAGTAGGTCCCTCAGAGCCCTTGGGTGTAACATCTGAAATGAAGAATGAAGGAGGACAGGCCAGGGAACGAAAATTTTTGATGTAAGTACATAATTCTGGCAAGGTTAGAACAAATATTTTATCAGACTGATACTTACATACATAGTCACAATGCTGGCAAGCATGATGCATGTGCATGTATCAAATGTCTAAGGGAGAGACGATTATGGTCTGTGTGACCAGTAAAACTCTTCAGCTTCTAAACACAGTCTTTGAGGTACTGTTAAAATCAGTGGCTGGAGATTTTAGCTGCAATGATTGTTGCATTCAACCATGTATTGCTCAATTTGAAGGTCAGGGTGCAAGATGTACTATACAGGGAATCAAGGAAAGTTGTTATATTGGATGACCCAAGAAAGGACAGAAACTTCATGGATGAACCATAAATGATACTAGTCCCAAAACAGAGCTGCTTGGGTCAACCCCATTTCTCATTTCAGACTGCCTGAAGACTCAGGCATGTTCTATTTTTCTCAAGGTGTTTATGAGTACAAGCTTAATTTACAAGTCAAAAGTGTAAAATACATGACCATTTTAAAACAAAATCTGAATACAGTATAAAACCTTTGTGCAGTGGGGGTAGGGCTTCATAAAATCAGGTGAGGTCAAAGCATCTAGCAGGCTTCTGAAGCAGAGGTGCGTGGAGATAAAGCAGCAAGGGAGGACAAAATTCGTAAGTTGTGTGGTTGATGAGTGGACTGGATAAGCCTTGATACATGCTGATTTCCTCTGGTCTAAGCCAATCAAAGGAGTGGGTGGCGAAGGGAAGATTTTGATTCAACTCTTAGTAGGGTTTCAAACACCTGGGGGCAGAATTTGTGGCATCAAAAAACGCAGAAGTAACATGGCATTGTTTTGATGATTCCTACTTTTGGCACAAAGCCAAAAACAATCAAGAGCCAATGAGCACAGTGATTTCTTGATGTACTTTCTAAGGATGGAAGGAAAAGGTAGTGTGTATACTGCAGTTTGTACAGGGTTTCCTTGGCAGTACATGTGCAGTCACACTGGAGTAACACAGTTCATCATTTCAAATGATGACTTTCAGACGATCAGTGGTATCTTGTGGAATTACAGCAAGGAAAAACCTCCTTTGCTGAGGTTGATGTAGACATTGTGGCAGACCCTGCCAAAAGGTGGCATGTAATTATATATGAGCCTTGTCTACCAGCACCTTGAGTAAAAGCCTCATGATTGTCACTTTAGTAACAAAAATCTTGTGTCTAAATCTGTCAAAGACGGCTAGATGACAAGAGGAAATCTCCCAGCTGTCACAAGACTGAGAGACGGTGTGATAGGCTGCTTATGATAGATATAGGGATACTGAGAGCCTGTACACCTTCCTCTGCTCTCTCTCAATGAGCATTTGGAGACATTCAGTGGAAAACAAATAAAAATCAAAGGTCAGATTGCTAAGGTAAGTAGTCATGTGAGTTCAAGAACTCTTGTTTCTAGTTTTTTAGGTAATTTCTGAGCAGATAGGGTAATAGATCAGCTGAGCTGAATAGGTGGCTATGAAACACTGGACTCTGGTGAACTTGCTCAGGCAATAGGACTGGTGCTAAGTAGGTATTTGATGAATTCTGCAGAGGTTTATTCAGTTTCAAATTCAAGCAGAACAATTTCAGATGCATGTCTTGAAACTTAAAGTATCCTCAAGGATGATGCCAGTGTCCTACTGCTGTGTCAAGTTTCTGCAGTCACCATGCTTTTATGGCTTGGCTTGGGTGACCATTTTGAGTATTACCCTCTCTAGCCCCAGAACTTTATGCCTGTCAGATACTGATCTCTTCTTAAAATCAACTAGGGCTTTTTTAAGTTGCCATAGTCACAAGAACTCTGTGTTATTTAGCAGTGCTGGTAGTGAGACCCCAGACCTCAGCAGGACTGAGAAGCTGTTCTGTGCTCAGATGGTGACTCCTAGATATGGAAAAAATAAAGACCTTCCAAAACTGAGCACAGCACCCAAGATGATTCTCATCAAAGTTACAGAAGTTATGTGAGGCGCCTGTGGGAAGGACCAGAAAAAAAATCCAACCAAAAACCTTAATGAGGTCCAGGGAAGGATATGGGTGTGTGTGGGGGGAATCTTAGTAATGAGCTTATAAAAAGAAAGGAGTGAAATGCATCAAGCATTTTACAAAAGTCCTTCTCTCAGGAATTTAGTGTTTATATAGCTGAAACACTACTCTGAAACCGAAATTTTTTTGAAGATTCATCTTTTAAAAGTTTGTTTGACCCTTTCTTTAGGACAGCCTGTGACACTTCTGGAAAATAATGTAGGTGAAAGAGATCTACTTCAATGAGGAGCGGTATGAGGATACTGTGGGGAGGGGTTGAGGGCTTGTGTCAGTCATTTGAAGAATGAAAGCAGCCAATGACAAAGCGCTGGAAACAGTAATTTAAAGAAGGATCAGAATGTAATATTGGAATAGATGAGTGAACTAGAAAAGAAGGGATGAGGTATAATTGTGCAAATTGCAAAGCCATGTACTTGAGGACTAATAACAAGAATCTCTGTTATAAGTTAACAATTAATCATTTTGATGACAGGAGAGGGGAATACCTAGGATATATCAGCTGATCACAGCAAGCCTGTGAACTTCAGATTGATTTGGCTGTGAACAATGCAAACCAAACCCCCGAATGTGTCATGTGGGGTATTTTCAGGAGGAATCAAGAAGTATGAGTGTTTCTGTACAGTTGAGGCTTCAGCTGAAAAATTGCATACAGTTTGATTCACTTGTGTGCAGCAAAAAATAACACACTTGGATATTCAGAGGAAGAGAAACCATACTTTTTACAGGAGATCCAAAGTTGCTTAGCCTTACAAAGTGAAGGCTACCGGGGAATGTTTTTGTTTTATAAAGTTCAGTCTAAGTTTAAAAGCATAAAGGGAAAATGCTACTTAAGCAAAAAGAAAGAGAATATTATATGCACAAGAAGAAAATTGTATAAGATGGTCATGACTACATGGTCTTAATAGGCTGCAAATTGAGAAGGTGATTTCTAACAGGTAGGAGGAGACACAAGCGGAGGAAGACTCATAGATGCTTGTGATTCTCTAGGGTGGATGTATGTTCCTCATTCATAGTGCCTCTGTGTGCACTATATTTTGCCATGAAGTCCATTACGTATATTCCAAATTAGAAAGGTTGTTTTAAAAAGACAGTGAAACTAAAAGCACTTTTGGAAAAGCATATACATTTAATTTGAAAGGATGTCAAATGTTAAGTCAATTCTCAAAACTGTTCCACGGTTTCAAAACAAATAGTTCAAACCCATACTTTGAGTGCAAAGTTAATGCTAGCTAGGTAGCAACAAACAGGTGTTGAGCTTCAATCGGTACCTTTAGAAGACAAAGAAAACACATATCACCAGCATTTTAATCTAGTATGGAAATTTTTAATATTATTTATCTGTGTATGTAAATTGAACTGGCCAAAATGCATTGAAAATCTTTGGTAGACAAGTGCTTCAAGTGTACATTTAGATACATATATTCTTGAACACTTATGAAAAAACTTGGGAGTAGAAAAAAACCTCCGGGTCTGCATACACCTGCATATTTAAAGTGTGATTGCTTGACACAGGATATGGTATTTCCTTTCAGCTGTACCACATAAGCAAAACAACGAAGAATACTAATAATGAAATAAACAGCAGATACAGTATAAAGTAGATTTTTCTTTTTGGGACCCTCATCTATACTAGATAATTTGCAATTAATACTTTATGAAAATTACCTGTTTTGTATGCATGAACAGACAAAAAGCTTCCTAAGAGCATCGTTTCCTTAACGAAAGATACAATGCCAGTGACATTATCAGTATTATACACTTGAACCACAGTTGGTGGAGACGACATCTTCTATAGTGTGCTGTCATGCATTTAGGACTAAATCTTATTGCAGCAAGTGGATGTTTTGCCACTGAATTCAAAAGGATTCAGATTTGGCCCTCATTACTTGCCTCCATTTCTCCATCTAATTAAAGCATTTGAATGCTGACAGGTCACTGGAATGAATGCCCAATTAATTACTGATTTGTTCATCATAGCCACAGCCTGAATGCTATGAGTTTATACTGTAGACTCAAAATGATTCCTCCTTGGATTTGAGCTGAGCTCTAAATAATCAGACATTTCTGCATGACACAAAGAAAAGACCAAATACATGAATTTTAAAAAGTGTGTTAAATTTGAACATTAAAAATGTATTGGGATATCAGAAGAGCTTTTCCTATTACATATGCCATATACATAGAAGTGTTAAATACAAGGTGCATATTGTACAGTAAGTTGACTTTTCTGTGAGATAAATTAAAAAATATGCAAATCATAAAGAATGTCAGAGCACTAAAGAAACATCTGCTAACCAAAGTAAAAAGTAATGATAATGATGAAAAATAAGGAAAGACAAAAGTAAGTATTGTTTGAGATGGATTTTCACCCAGCTGTGCATTATTATAAAGGAGTTATGAAAGAAGACTACCCTTTTAGCTGACTATTTCAAACAGGTTCAGAAAGCAATTTTTAAGTGTAGAAAGTCATTTTTGTGACAATATTTTCTTAATTTCTGCTATTTGGAAACTCTTTGGGAACTCTCATCTTGAAAACAGGGAAAATCAATTTTGTGGAGTATTTTAGCATCTTGAAATACTGCTTCATTTGTATTAGGAGCAACTGCCAGAACATAAACCAACAAGGATATTCTTTTCAAGGCAAGTCTTACCCCAAGGCTGTCCTCCAAGAGGTCTCCCTAACAACACAAACAGGAAAGCTCTGAGGTGCCTGAAGCAATATGTTTGAAGAGCTTCTCTGTATTACAGACTCTAAGCAGCCAGCATCTTCCATCACATGCCTTCCAAGAGGCTGGGCAGATGACCTTGCAGATGAAGGGGAGAACAGCAAGGGTCTCCTGGAATTTTCCCAGCCACCTCAAATCTTTGAGTTTCACTGACTCTAATGCAATTCAAAGTATACACTATCTAGGTTAAGAAAAACAACACTTGAGCCGGCATCATGACAAGCACAACTTACAACCATTTAGGAGTTTGGGTTGCAAATTTATTTGTATAGTGAATCAGTGTCAAGATGTTCTAAAGATTGGAGGTCAACAATCACCATTAGAAGCTAAAATTGCATAAACCCTGAGGCTAAATTATTATAGGATTCCAACTTTTATATTTTAACACTAACTCTAACTTCAGCATTGATAGGAAAACATTCTTTGTGTCCAGAGAAGAGCAACAAGGCTGGTGAAGGGACCCAAACAAAGTCCTATGAGGAGAGGCTGAGGGAACTGGGGTTGTTTAGCTTGGAGAAGAGGAGGCTCAGGGAGACCTCATCACTCTCTACAACTACCTGAAAGGAGGTTGTAGCCAGGTGGGTGTCAGTCTCTTCTCCCAGGCAGCTATCAGTAAGACAAGAGGGCATGGTCTTAAGCTCTGCCAGGGGATCTTTAGCTTAGATATTAGGAAGAAATTCTTTACTGAGAGGGTAATCAGGCATTGGAATGGGCTGCCCAGGGAAGTGGTGGATTCTCCGTCCCTGGGGGTTTTTAAGATGAGACTGGATGTGGCACTTAGTGCCATGGTCTAGTAACCATGGCAGTGTTGGATCAAGGGTTGGACTTGATGATCATGGAGGTCTTTTCCAGCCTGGTTGATTCTATGATTCTTAGTTATACATCCAATAACAAGCTAACCATCAATAATCGTGTGTTATGTATGGATGCGCATATTATCACCTTCACATCTGCCTCCTCATGTCCTTATGTTTCAAAGAAGTTTAACTATCATTTAGCAAACTCTTGCTCAGTAGTAAAAAATAAAGTCTAAACTTTCTGTCTGGCAAGGTCTTTCCCTGTGTGTAAAAACATGGCAACCATTTAGGTATAATTCAAAATACCTTCCCTGTTTTTCCACTCTCCATAATATCCATCACCTTATCCATGGTCCTTCTAATCATATTCCCTGTGGTTCTATCATTTATGATCAGTGTAAAGATAATGCTAGCTCAATTCCAGCAATCTCTAACAATTAAATCTTCTATCTTGTGTGATAAATAGCCTCATTTTTCTTCCTTATGTCCCAAGAAAAAACATACAGTTCTTGAGAGGCTGCTTGAAGAAATGGCAGTCCTCCAAAAGATCTGAGAACAACATTTAAAACAGTACATTGTGGGAGAATACAGAGATTATGAGTCATGGAAAGAACGCCTATAGGAGCAGGTCCCTCATGGCGGCAGCTCTCTGGGATTGAGTGGAGTGGAAAGGTACCGATTACTTGCGTTTTTATTGTACGGTTCTCCCCTGAATTCTGTAATTCCCTTTACCCACGCGGTCTCCCTGCACAGCGCCATGTTCTCTCCCCTCCCTGAACCAGTCCCCGCCCCTGCACAAGCATTATTGGTTGTCTCATCCGTTTCTCCCTAATCCGTGGTTTGTTATTGGACTTTGGTCCTCCTGTATCCCCCATTGGTTAGCAGAGCCCTCAAGCCACTCCCTTTCCCCTGAACCCTTGCCCAATCACATTCCCCTTTCTAAACCCCCACCTGGAGACTTTAAAAGTCCGCGGGATTTTGAATAAACTACTTTTCGCCACTGGAATCCAGAGAAGAAACCTCGTGGTCCTTTCCTCCTGGCAAAGGGGAATCGTGCCACAGGGACCCTCTCTGAGAAGCAGCAAGTGAGGAGTCAACCAGCAATCAACATCTTAAAATAAAATTCAAAATATTACCTTATCCATGCTAAAGAGGACAAATGAAATTAAGTCTGCAATGTACATGACAGAAAGGTTCTTTCAGTCATATTAATTCATTGTCTAAACAGACTGTGAGAACCCAACTATATTACAGTTATGACTAACAACTGAATACTTTCCCTCAAACAAGAGCTTTAGCAGTTTCCCGTTCATGAACACTTCAGGAAGTCTGGAGTAGTAGATCGACACTATTAGATTTCTTACACTTAGTAAATTAGCAGTTTTTAGCTTAAGTTTTTCTAAATAAAGATATTTTTTAACTGTGAAAGTGGGGATTGGATAGATGACATACACTCATCTTCTATCTTTGTCCAAAAGTCATAGTGAATGCAGTACACTTAAAGTTTCAAGCAAGTCTGGGTAATATTAGCTAAAATCTTCCTTCTTGCTTAACCCATCATCAGAAGAGCAAGTATCTGGGTGCTACGTAAGACTCTTCAAACAGAACTGCAAAGGAAAGCTTAAAAAAATAAAGTTCTGGGTTTGCCTAATTTTCCAACAGTTTTGCAGACTCAGTATACTAATTCAGAAACTTTGTAAATGTCAATATACTCAATCAAATTTTTTGTTTGCTCATGTTACATGTGAAATAGACACTTTCTCCATCTCTTTTCCTGTCACTGGGCACCACTTAAAAAAGCCTGACTCCGTCTTCCTCACACCCTCCCTTCAAGTGTTTACATATGTGGATGGGATCTGGCCTGAACCTTCTCCAGGTCTCTCATCTTCTCATTGTATGAAAAGTGTCACCTCAGCATTCTGTGTGTGGTCTCAACAGTGCTGATCACCTCCTTTGAAGTGCTGTAAATATGTTACCTAATGCACCCTGGGGTATCCTATGCTTCATGACCCTGGAAGGCATCAGCTTTAAGTGAGCTTTGGCTTTTGCTGGCCCCATCAGTACACGCTCAAAGTTTAGCAGTTCCTCATTTGTGTCCTATCCCTGCTTCGCTCTCTTATATTCTCCTGTTTTTTACACTGAAACTGTCACATGTTCCCTGTTTAGCCAGTCTAGTCTGCTGATATACTTAGTTTCCTGAGTAACATGATGATCCATGATTGTGGTTGGAGGAGGTTGTGTTCAAAGGCCTGTCAGCTTTCCAGAGGTTCTTCACCCTTCAGAGGTGCCCCTCATGTGATCCTATGTACTAGTTCCCTGAAGGAGGTGCATTCTGCTTTTCTGAAGTCCAGAGTCTATATTCTTTTACTGTCCTTCCTCGCTTATCTTAGAATCAATCTTGGGCTCCACAATTTCAGTCAAAGCTGCTGTTGATTGCCATGTCTCCAAGTTCTTCTTTGGATGTGAGGAGTACATCTAGCTGAGATTTAAAAGATCCAGTCATGACTTGTGACTAAAATTAATACTTGTGACATTATATTTTACAATCTTATATGTATAACAACAAACCAGTATTCCCAAAATTACTGAGATAAGCCCAGTCTTCTCACTGTGACAAGAGTAGGCCTGTCATGAAAATACCCTAATGCTAGTATCACTGGAAATTCATCTCTGCCTTTACTCTCCCCCTTATTAAAAATACACAGAAAAATGCCAGATGAAGGAATTAAATGGGAATTTACTTGATTCTTAAGACTATTTGATTCTCATAAACATTTTTTCTTGCATATATAGATTTAGGAAAAAAGTCTGGGAAACTTTAGGAAATTTTTTGCATCCACTGACGTTCTAGTTGAAGTTATAGTAAATCAGTAGTATTTTGCAACCATTTTTTTTCTGACTAATTTCCTCCCTTTTCAGCAGGTGAAATCTACTGCCAGTTAGATACTTACAGTGTTCAGCATCCATTCTGATGCAAACCAAAAAAGTCAGGTTTCTTGCTGGTTTGGGGCAATGAAGTCATTAATCAAAATCACTCTGCATCTCCACCGATGATGGTAAAAAAAAAGTCTGTCTACTGTCAGTATGCAAAACTAAACAGGAATCACTGGGCTATGACTTCAGAAAAGGAGGCAATATGAAACAAGTTCTAGGGAAAATGATAGGAGAGGAAGCACATCTCTGAACCTCAGGATCCTGGGGCTGACCTTTGGATTTCACGGTAATTTAAAGTAGTTTCAAGGCTACCTTGAGGTATTACTGATTCTTAAGAGCCACAAGAAGTCCTTCTGATGATGGTAGGCAATACCTGTGGCAGTAAGTTCCTCTCCAGCAGATACATCATCCAAACATCTTTGAAGTGGAACTTACAGGGAAAGGGAAAGGGAAAAAACCATTACTACAGAATTTCTGTGCATCAGAGAAATCCTCAAAGAGATGCCTAAGCTGAATTTGAGGCTGCTTTGTGCTGCTACTATTGCACAGAACAGGATGAATTCCCCTGTGAATCTGTCTTATAAATATTCTGAGGAGATAATCTTGAATTCTTCAAAGTGTTTTAATGAGGAAATATTTTAAAAGGATGTGAAATTCTACACGCATGTTTCTGGTCTGGTCCTATCAATCTAGGATTGGTAAAAGGGAACTTACAGCTGAATATCTTAAAAAATTCCAGTGAGACTGATAGCTAGTAATCAATAGTAAGTAACTGAGACTTTCCACAAAATATCCCTATCCACAGCAGGAATCATCTGCATGCAAGCAGCATAGAGAAGGAAGAACACTAACAAAAAGGTTTTGTTGCATTGTCACTTCTTCTCTTGCTACCTCTCTGACTTAAACCAATCTCCTTAATGGTCTTCATGTAAGTCAAAATACCAATTTGCATAATGAGGGTTTTTTTGTCACATTTTCTGTCTGCTGGACTGTTTACAACTATATTTACTATATTATGTTACCTATTTAAAATAAGAGACATAGAATAATACCAGGCTTACTGGACAGTCTCAACAACTTTTGCAGAACTTGACTTTTGTTTGATTAAACAAACAAGCAAACAAACAAACAGCTCCTTTCTAATCTCCAGAAAGTAAAGCCTTAAAAAACCACCTGGACTGGCAGACTTCTGAGAAGTTATTTCTCCACACTGTTGGCCCTGAAAAATGATGACAGTTTTAATTCCAAAGATGTGAATTATTTCAGGGCTAGTTCCTTTAATGGAGGCTTGGGTAGGGGGTGAAATGTCCAAAATACATGAACTCTTTTACAGTATTGCAGGAAGAAGGCCCTATCTATAATTTTCAGCCTATATTCTGATTCATGTATAAATGGTTAATTCATAAAGTGATATATGTCTTATCAAAGAATAAAATAACATGCTCGGTTTGACAAGACCAAAGGAAAAAAATGACAAATATGTACATGAAACCAGGAGTATTCTCCAAAAAGGCAGTAAATTCTCAGTGGATTACTCCATAGCAGAGCTATACCAAAACAAAAACAATGTATCAAATTCAGTCTTGGGGATGAGTCCTGAAATGCACTGATCTTACTGAAGCCACTGGGATATATGCAAGAGCCCACCAAAATTCAAGGGCCTTGAATTTCAATGCAAATCTTTCATTTTATTTGCAACTGCTAATGCCAAAAAACAAGTCAAAAGAAAATGATGTTTCAGTCTGTTAGGGTTTTCTTAAAGAGATTACCTCAGGCTTGACACTTTTATCCTTGGGATAGGATACCAGTTTCTGTACCAAAAGTTAAATCTGATCCAAAATACTCAATAAATTGAAAAGACAAATTATGAACACAATAGCTGAAGGAATTATTAATGGCACCACTGAAAATAGGCATGTGGAACAATCAGTAATGTGGCTAAATAATAATTTCTATTCTTTAAGTCAGAACTGTATGCTTTAGGGATCACACCAAAGGATTTAAGTAATTGAAAATGTATTTTGCTTTAAACTGCAACTCTCCTAGTCTGCAGCTTATGACTTTTTGACTCATTGATGGTTTCATAGAAACACAGAATGGCCTGGGTTGGAAGGGACCTTAAAGAACTTCTAGTTCCAACTCCATCCCTGAATGCCCCAACCCTGGAGGTGTTTCAGGCCAGACTGGATGGAACTCTGAAGCCCATGGCAGGGGGTTGGAACTAGATGATCTTTAAGGTCCTTTCCAATCTAGGACATTCTATAATTTTATGACTCTATACTGCTCTCATGTTTTCACATGGCTATGCTGCGTTTGGTTTCTGATTTTTTTGTTCCTTCCAAATGTACTTTCTTACATATGCTATATTCTTCTCTGAATAAAAAACATTAAAAAAGTGAGAAACTGGTGAGAAATAACATGGCTATTGATCTTGTGCTATATTCAAATATTTCCCCAAGTTAATTAGCTCAGTAAAAACAAGTTCAACTGTGAAGAACTAGAGAAGGACCATACAAGTCTGAGTGATAAATTGCAGATGATTTTCGTAGCAGAAGAACTATAAGTGATGCACGCAGAATTGACCAAACAGAACATGCAGTGCCAGATGCTGAACTGGCTATTACTACCCAACAGTGAGATCCTGGAATTGTAATAGTGAAAAAGTTAACTCAGTACCCAGTTATGATCAAAAAAGGGAACTGAATGCTAAGAGCTATGAGAAGAGCAATACAGAAACAATACCATGAATAAAATTTTGCAACTAGACAGTTCTACCATGCAGTTGCATCTTGAATAGTGTTGGGTCCTTCCATTTCAACACAGATGTTGCAAAGCTGTAAAATATTCAGGAAAAGGTTACAAGAATGACCAAATTATGGAACAGCTTCTACATGAGAAATTATTAATTAGCCTTGCACTCTTCAGTCTGGAAAGGAATTATCTGGTGGGGGGATGCTACTGCAGTTGATAAAATAATGAGTGATAGAGAGTCAGTAACTAGGGAATGTTGCTCCATTGTGGTTTAAAATACAAAAACTAGGAGGCATTAAATTAAATAAGCAGATGGCAGTTTGACGATGCCAAAGTGAGATGGTTCTTTGGGCTGTATACAGTTAAACTGTGAAACTTCTTGCAAGATTCCCAGATTTCAGAAGTTTTACATGGATTTAAAAAGCAACAGCAATATGCATAAAAAATGAATCCATAACACATTATACAACAGAAAGATTCCATTTTTGAACTACCAACTTGTAGAGATTGCAAGGGTATTCTCAGGAAGCACCAGTCTATGTGCTCTTCTAGTATCTGTCCCTGGCTGCCATGGCCTTCATGAAAGATATTAAGGGAATTAGGACAGATGATTTCTGGCTGGACACAGTAGAGACATGCTAATATTTTAAAGAATTGATGGAGAGAGGTGAATGGTAATAGAAATGTATTTTGGCAGATCTTAGAGCTATGTTTGGAACATCAGTTACCCTAAAACTTTTTGGTCATCCTTTGACAGCAAGGGTAAATTACCAGTTTAGTCATACTTTTGTTTTCTTACCATCTTTTAATCCACTAAAAAGCTTATCTCTCATACCTGGTTAATAAGCTTATTTAATACTTTTTCATAGAGTGACTTTATCATAACCCATCCGAAAGGCTATATACATTGCATCCAAAAAAAACCCTCTCCACACAACTTTTCATTAAATACTATAAAAAAATTCATTGTTTTAGAAAGAGAAATCATCAGTAAGGCACCACCTTAATTGGAAAAAACTAATCTAAACAAAGATTGAAGTCAGAGGGTTGTCAGAATTCAAGTTTATACAATCTTTCTCTCTTCTGAAGTTTTCCTTTTCTAGGTTCAAGAAGGGCGTCCTAGCTATCTCTGCTTGCATCATCAGACACAAGCTGAGCAGATTTTCCTTGCACCAGCTTGATGAAAGCTGTGCAATTACTCTGCTACACTGTGTGACTTCTGCTCCAAAGTACTGGGTAACATCATATGAAAAGACCATGGTGGTGTGTTTATACCAGGCTTCAGAACTGAATGATCATAAACTCATATGCCAGTAAATAGGTAACAATAAGTCTGACCTTTCTGAGCCAGGGGCCTATAAACTTCATAAAAAGACAAAAGGAAGTTTCACTGCAGCTAATTGCAACAACAAAGAGATTATCTTGGGTTTTTTTCTGCCTATAAGTGCAAGAAATACTGAGTTATTAGCTCATTTAAGGAGGTCTCAATGTAAGGTAGGTAAATTGGTGGGTGATATAAGACATGAGTGAATAGGAGAAACTGAGGGTCTAGCATAGATGGGTGATATTTTTGTTTTTCATTTCTGTGTGTAATTTTTGGACCAAAATAGAAAGGCAATACAAGCACACCACTTACTCCCTTTACTGTTTTCCTTCTGACCTCTTTTTATACATTTCATATAAAATCATAGCAGCATAGTTAAAGAGAAGTTTCTAAGCCACAGAAAAAGTACAAAGAGAGATGCAATTACTTGCATCACAATAAATAATCCCCAACACAAACAACAATAACAACAACAAAACACACCTTCTCTGCTTCCCACCCTTCACTCCCTCTGCCCAGTACTCATCAGGTACAGGGTTGTTAGGATGCAGCCTATTAGTCTGGACATTTCATGGGACAAAAGTCAAAGCTCTTCCACTGCTGTTAATCTACCCAGCCTGTCTTCCTGGCTTTGCGTTGCTGTGTCACAGGGCTTCTCCAGGGTGAGGTGGCACTTCTGGGGCTGCTGGCCAAGCTGGTCATGCCTGAGGTAGCCCCCCTGCTGGGATGCATTTTTCCTCACAGCATTCACACCACTAAAGTCCTGCTTCTGTAACAGCTGTAAACCAGGTTTGCCTGTCTGAACCTCAGCCTCCTTAGCAGGTACATGCTCACTGGCATGTAACATGTAGCTCCATTTTCTGTATTTACCCCTCCAACCATTTCTGGGCTTGTGCTTGTGACCAGGTAGGGAATATGCAGTGAAGTGAATCAATACTGATCTTAAAGGAAGTGGGAAGGAGTGTGATAATTTCCTAGCACCTAATTGCCAAAAGCAGGGTCACTTAACATGCCCACCGCATGAGCCTGTTGCAGATTTGCAAGTCATTGAACTGCTCCATGGAGCAGATTTTATGAGCCCCTCTGAAAGAGCACTCAGCAGAAGTGAACAAGGCGGTGCTAGCAGTTGGCAAAGCCCAAAGGATGACAAATAACTTTCTAATGCTGTATGGGTGTTTCTCACCTCTTTCTGTCCCCGTGCCTGGGAAAATGGGAGGAAAATGTACATGTCCCAAAGGAGAACAATCCCAAAATAGCTCTGCAGCTTATATCACTAAAGAGGAGGGAGTAACTCAAAAGTTATGCTGTATAAACCAACCACCCCCACACTATCTATCTTGAGGAAGGATAGTCTACAGTGTGCATCAATGCACAATGCTGAATCACAAGTGAATACGATAAGATTTTAGAGCCCAGAACAAGCTAGTGTGAAGCTGTTTATGCTAGTGGGAATCTTCTGAGTACTTTAAAACAAACCTCCAACAAACCCCACTTCCATGGCTGAAGAAAAAAGAACAAGAAGTAAAAAGGAGATAAAACTGTTAAAATTGTGGTTAACTCATGACTTCACTCTATTTCCATCTTACCGCTGAACTTTGTAGGTGACTCCTACTGTGATTGTCATGCTGTTTAAACAAATACATTTAAATACAAAACATATAAATATATAGGACAAATTACATATATTACATATATTACATATATACATATATAGGACAAATTACAATAATTGAGGCCTAGGAATAGAATATAATCAATTGACAATTTCTAGGGTTGGTTGGCAGACTCCTAATGTTAATTCTAAGTGTTGATTTATGATGCTAGAATTTAATCTTATTGTAATATAGGATTGCAGTCACTAGAGCTGAAAAAAAATTATTCATTTATTTTGACTTACAGATAAAGTTCAGCAGCTAAGGAGAACAAAAATTATACACTAAAACTTCTTTCAGTTTTTTTGACTTATACTCCCTTTTTTGCATTACATCTTGTTGTATTTTCTGTTTTTATCTGGTTATTTCCTGTCAATATTCTTTCTCAGTTATTTTGGTTACTAAAATGGACCTGAAAGAGAGAGTGAGAAGTGGGAGATATTTCAAAACATAATCCTCATGATATACGCATTAAAAAATAAAAGAGAGATAATTCCATAAAATTCTTTTTGATAGACACAATTAGGGATGATGAAGAAGAAAGCTAACTATCATGGGAGATCAAAGCATGAACACACATCCGAGATACTTCAGGCCCTGCTTGAGTACCTTACCAGTAGCATTGACTGGACAGAAAATCCATTTTCATTGCTTTGTGTTTTGCCCATCTGTAGAGTTCCTCTAGAGGCAGAGCTGCTAGGTACTACTCCCTTAAGGACATATGATCAATGTTTTGTCCTTCAGTAGTTTCTTACACAGTGGAGGAACTGATGTGGCTGACATTGGTTAAATTATATGTTCCTGATTTTCAGAGTTTTAATAACAATAGATGGCTTTTCCTTCCTTAGAAATGCATTTGATTTGTTATGCTCTACATATGTTAATTTTAACACAAAGAGAAAGAGTTCATTAGTTTATGTGGTTTAATATAATTAATAGACGATACTATAATGACTAAGGGCAAACAAGATTTCAGTCAGTGAACTGAAATGCATGACAATTCTTGAAGAGACAAAGTATCCAGATTGTATATATCAAACTATTTTCAGAGCATTTGCTTTGTTCAAATATGCAGAATGCTGAGCTAGCAAGTAATTTATACTGGCTATGAGAAAAATACAAAATTTCTGCAAAAAACCCCAGCATTTCAGTATATGCCCTTCCTGAAATTGTGATTAAAAATTGTAATTTTTAAATTACAGGAGCAAAAAGTATTGAAAACTTTTCATTTGGAAACTGTAAACTAATACACTCATAGGAATACAAAAGTGAGCATAATCTATTAGGCCAAAACTTAATTTAATCAAGAGCCATTTTTCTTAAAGTGACCTGACATGTATTACTGGAGAAAACAATGAACAATGTACAGATTCGGCAGTATCTAAAACACTGATGGATTTATCATCCATTAATTTTTCTAACATCACTTTAAATTTTTTTTTTTGGCCTCTCATCATCAATGAATTCCATTTCATTCAGTGAGAAAGAAAGAGTGCTTTTGTCATCTGTTTTATACCTGACATTCAATATTTTCAGTGGGTAACTACTTGTTTTCCAGTTTTAAAAAACAATGTTCCTATTTGCTTTTCCACATGAACTTCTAGATGTTGGTCATATTCCCCCCCTGCTAAAGAGTTTCAGGCTATACAACCCTTCCTTGTACAGAAACTACCACATCCTACTAATCCTTCTTAATGTGCTCCTGCCTTCCACTTTTTTTCCTTAATTTCTTATAATCTTGTAGTAAGCTAAAATTGATGTAATATCAAGGATCAGATTTGCTTGTCTTTCTGTCTGCTTCTCATCATTGAACTAATGTTTGCTGAGAGCCACTCTCAATTCCAACATGTCTTTCCTGAATGGTAGCAGTTATCTTATTGCATATCACATGTACACTACTATGTGGCCATTTACTGAATTTCATTTACCACTGACATGTGAAGAATTTCTGAAATACTCTATCATTAGTATCAGTTTTGAGTGTCTTGAATTATTCTCTCTCACTCGTGCACTTTGTCACCTGACTATTTGCTCTCTCTTTGAGGTCATTTATTAACACACTGGACAACACTTATGCCAAGGGCCTGGAGAACCCTGCTATTAATGGCTTTTCATTGTGAAAACCGACTCTTTGTTCCTGCCCAATTTTTCTTCTCTTTCAACCAATTATTAATCCATGAGAGGGCCTTCCCTCTTACCCATGACAGCTTAATTTCTTTAGAAATCTCTTCTAAGGGACTTTGTTGAATGCTTTTTCAAAATGTAAGTCACTGGGTCACCATTGTCCATAACCTTTATGACTCCTCAAAGAACTTTCATTGATCTGTGAAAGTGGACTTCCTTTCACAGAAGCCCAGTTGGTTCTTCCCTGGAATATATCATATTTATCTAGATATCTGTTATTTCTCTCCTTTGTTATAGTTTCTTTTATTTACCTGATATGGAAGTCAGACTCACTGTAGTTCCCTGAGTCATTTCTGAAGCCTCTTTCAAAGACTGGGTACTCATTAACTGCCTTCTACTTCCCTAGCACTGAGACTCATAAAGCAATGCCTCACATACACCTCAGTTAATAGTTCATTGGTTTAATGTCTGTGTTTCTTTAGGACTCCTGGGAAAACGTTGTCAAAGACTTCAGCCTTCCTATCAAATTCTATAACAGTAACCCACTCCTGAGATCAAAATATTTGATAATTTTAAATGACTCAAAATGGAGAAGCCTGAATGCAGCAAACCCTGAACTTCTGATATACTAAGCGGTAGCCCTGGCAATATGATGTGTGATTGAGCCTAGTTTTCACTTTTCAGTCTAAAAGCATGCCTTTTATAAAAAACAACTCCCACCTCACAGAGAAGAGTAGTTGTAATTTTTACGTGATAGGTAAGCAAGATTTCTTTTGATATCACTGTGGTCTTGTACCATACAAACACATCTGCAGGCATTTAGTTAGTATTTCTTTTTTTGTTATTGGTGAGAAATAGAGAAGAGACTGGTACAGTAACCTTCCCTATATTTTCCTAAGTATCAGTGTTGTACTAGTAAGGTTGTTTTTCAAGAGCATGTCTTTTTCAGGTTCTACTAAACTCCTGTTTTGTTTACTGGATTTCTCAAATCAAACACTGCAAGCCTTTATGCCAGACTTTGAGGATACTAGAAGTAGATGTTGAATGCATGAAAAGTATGTAGTTTCAGAATTCTTTATATGCCCTAATAACCTGGTTCAGAAAACAGAAAGCAAAACCCTTACAGTGGTCACTGAAGAAAAAGTGTAGAAGGGAAAGAGGTCAATTGAGAAAATTCAGAGGGCAAGAGCAAGAAGTGACCAGCATTATCACAGGAAGCAAAATGAAAGATGAAAGGTTTTCAGCTAACAATATCTTTAATATATATTTGTTTACTGTTGAAAACCAGCTACATGTATATTTACAGGGAACAATGCATTACAATATGAAAAATTAATATAAAACTACATTTAAATAACTAATGTGTTGGCACCAGAACTGATGTGGACCCAGGAGGAATGTGGTTCCCTTGTTAAAGCATGTTCATTAGCATAAGAAGCACAAATATGGAGGGCAGGAAGGGAGGAGGGTTCCCATGTTAATAAATATTTACTTCATGATTCCTGAATGACAGAAATCAACAAAAGCTAGGAAAGAGAAAGTTCCAGCAACCATTCCAACCTTAACTAGAAAATGAAATCAGAAGCTTAAACCTAAATTTTGAGTTCCTTATATTTTTCTTGAGTCACGAAATATAGATTCCCCTTGGTTTTCCTTACAAAGTTTGATTAAGTGAATAAATAAGAATGGCTCCAACTATCCAGTCCTACTTTGCCTACGCTGAAACCAGAAATTCTGGTTGTCGTAATTTCCCCCCCCCAAAAAATAGTGGAATATATAAAGTAATATATATAAAGTAATGCTACTTTATATTTTTATAGTACCTTTTATTCTAAAAGATCCCAAATATTTTCTATGAGAAGATGAATTATTTCATCTGCTCCTGAAATACAGGTAGCTGTTAAATGCCTCTAACACTATACAATTCTGGGTAATACCAAGCAATATTTTAAATCAAAGATGGAAAGACAGATACCAAAGTGTAGAGTTGGAAAAGAATAAACTCTTTTTCTTTTCAGTGACTATTTGCAAGTGGCTAAAAGCTTGATTTAAGGTCCCTACCACTGGCATGCTGTCACAGATACTGATTAAAAGGACATACAGAGAAATAAGGTCCAGTTATGAAATAATCAAACTAAAAATAACAGCATTATTGTTGGAAAGGTTCTCCATAGGACTGATCCAGCTATCTCCTGCTTCACTTAGGAGCTCTAAAGACAACATGCTCAAAGGTAGCTAGGTATTTCTTGGGAGGAGGGGAAACATCATTAGTTACTTTTCTTAAAATGCTAGTCCTGCAAATGAATATGTATTAATGGGATTTGTTTAACTGCATGTTATACTATGAAGATGGCAGGGATTTGGTTTGCCTGTGTTGTGTAGCTGTTGTTACTGGGCACACAACTCACATCGTGCTCCCATGACATCTCTGTTGGGTTGAGGGGTGAAATCGCTTTTTGACTGAGGTCAGGTTGTGGCTCACACAAAACAGAGGTCCTCCCCACTCCGTCAGCAGCCCCCAAGCCATTTGTTTGACAACTGCTGTCTTATGTAGGGAAACATTTTGCCCCCACCAGAGCAAGTGGATGCACGTGTGTGCCACTGTGGTCTTGCACCCTTTCAGAGTCTCTCTGAGCATGGCCATGGCTGGCTTGTGCAGACAGGCTGGAACGAATGAGCCAAACTCATGCCTTATGGACTTTCCAGCATTTGTATAAATTTCCGTGGTGTAAATTAAAGGATGACTCTTAGCCCTTGAGCTAAATTCTGTGAGGGAATTTAATAAAGTAACTTTAACGGGAAGTAGTAAAACACATTTTTGAGCTGACAAGTGGAGAACTAGAAACATGGAAATGCGTGCAATCTGATTAGTCCAGGCTCTGTGAACTTCCACATGCATGTTCAACAGGGAAATAGAAACTTGATCGGCTTCTAAAATAAACATAAAACTCCTTCAAAGAACAGCTCTAAGAAAGTTTTTCCTATTTTAATGTCTCTTTCTTCATAACTCCAGTGCAACCCAGCATCTGCTGTCTGTTTTTACAACCTACACTGACAAAGTAATATCTAAGACCAGTTTTTGCTATCCAAAATCCCTTACCATCTGGGAGGCAGTTACCTTTTGAGAGAGCAATAGTGTCTGTCTTTTGAAGCACTGCCGCTACTGCTGGGATTCATAACCCCTTTGAAGAAGGGGTCCTCAAGATGTGCTGGTAAAGGTGCCTTGTGCACCTACACACATGGTGGGGAAGTCCGGCTTCGTAGCCTCCTAGGTCGGCCTGCCACTGGAAAAACAAAGCTTGGAACATATGGAGAAATTTTCTGATATCACTACTTGCAGTTGCAGCCAATGTTAAATCAATTTGAACAAGAGTAGGCCCCAACCCACGTGCCCATTCCCTGAAATAAAAGGCTCTGATCGCCACCATCATGAGAAATATATACTGTCCTGAAGAGATGGGTACCCAGCCACACAAACCTTGCCACAGACATACAAATTGTCAAACATGAAAAGCAAAACCCAAGCAGGTTCACAGATTAACCCTAATCAAGGAAAAAGGGTATTACATACATCAAGAGCAAATTCTACTCAGGAACGTAGCTATATTCCAGGAAAAAAGTACCGCATCTTTAAATAATTGTGTGAGGTAGATAAAGAGTTGGAGCTGTGCCAAGGTAAAAGTTGTAAAACTGGATTGATATTTGCTACAGCTTGCTAAGGGCTCCCTAGAGCGAGAATGCGATGTTCAAATATAATAATTGATAGCCTGAAAAAAATATTTCTGATAAGTGTGCAAATGTAACACAGATCCTGTCTGAGATGAAGCAAGATTTTGTGTCCCAGCTAACCTGAATACTGGGGTGACCCAGATTTGCTGTTGCTTTCCCTGATTGCAGTCGCATCCTTCAGCAGGAAAGAAAATGGGCCTGGGCTTTGAAAACGGCATTTTGTTAAATGCTGTCTTGGAAAAGTAATTACTCAAAAGCCAGACTAGTGCATATGTAGAGGGAGGGCTCTATGAGAGAAGGGAATTCACATTCATTAATAGCACCCCAGCAATCCCAAAGGGAAGAAGAGCTAATGCTAATCTAACCTCTTTTCAGTCTTCACCTTAGTATGGTGACCACCTCAAGCTCTGTATATGTGTGTATAAATTGCTTAAGATTCAATAGAACACATTAAGTTTTAAAAAGGATTTAAGGGAAAATTTTCAATAGCTTCTGAAAGGGGATAATTTATTAACTCTGAGTAAATTAAAATCTCAAGCAGGGGTAAAGACTTTAGAGATTAATACATTTTATATGCTTTCAACAGAAATATTCTTTTAAATGGTCCAAATATCAGCTAATTTTGTCCTATTTAGTAAATTACCTCCTTAGGCTGTAATGTTACAGATTACAATTGCTAAAAAAAGTTACGCTTTATCAAAAAGGAATAAACTGCATTTTATAGGTTTAAATATAGCACTTTTTTTTTTCCTCATAATTCAGACTGGTAAAATGCTGTGTTAAAATAATGCTAAGGAAGGAGTGTATCTTTTACATACTTGTTAGGTCAGATGATAATGCAACAGAATGTCGTGACTACATCCCCCATATACCATACTAGCAATTTAGAGTCTTTTTTGTCTTTGAGATCAGACATATGATCAGATCACTCTGGTTGACTGTTACCATGCATCAGTTGAGTCTCAATAAATTCCTGTGCAAATGCGCTTAGCCCATGGCATATTCAGAGTAATTTGGTTTAGGTTAGCCCCTTTTCACTTCTGGCTAACGTATGTCACATTATCTTGTATTTGTAGCGGACAATTACAGCAGACTCATTGATGTGCAGTAACCTGCCGTGCTGAGGCTATTTGATTATGACTGAGTCTTGAATTTGTCTATGAAACCACTGTTTTCCAGGTTTAAGGTCTCTTTGGGGAGTATGGCAGGAAAAACATTGGCTCTGAACAGAAGTCATATATATCCACCCTTTACACAGTCAACAGGCTACCTTTCAAGTCATTTCCTTTATGGCAAGAAACCATGCTGCCTGCTCAGCAGAGAAGCTGGCTTGGCTTTAGGCAGATTTATAGCTATCAGCAGCTGGGAAGCCAATGACTAGATTTCAAAACTAGAAATTAGTTTATATAGGGAAAAAGTTTAGAATTACAGTTCTTGCAAACCACAGAAGTAAGCTCTTACATACTTCACTGCTTTAAAGTTGTTTCTGCTGCTGGTGAATATATCTGTGGTAGTAAGTTTAACAGTGACAGAAGTGGGATTGGAATTAAACTGTCCATTTTGACAAGATCGAGTGGTCTCAGATAGGATATTGTCCTAGGCCACATTAGTCTTCAAATTGTTCCTGGGAAGAGTGTGGGAAGTACCAGAGAGTTGGATGGTGGAGGTGGGAGGGGCGTTGGAACGGGCCAGAGAGTGTGAAGGAGTGTCATCCTGTGCCAGTTTGTCTCAGTTAAAAACTTACTCCAAACCCATTTATTTTATTAATATTGATGCAGCCTAACTTGCAAAAAGGAGTTGAAGAGTTAGTAAGGTGATAAGTATCTGGTGAGGAGAAAATTATTTCAAAGACTGGTGAAGGTAAGATGGGGAAGTTGGCGGTAAGTGATGATGGGATAAGAAAGAGAGTGCAATGAGAAAAATAGAGAGAAGGGAGGTTGAGTGGATAGATTATAAGGACACAATCAGCCTGCAAAAGAAGAAAGAGCCTGCAGCAGAAATACAGAAAACAAATATTACTACATTGGAGATTCAAAGGGAAACATTAACAGCCTAAGCTACAAAACAAATTACTAGTGGTTATTGAACAAGAAAAGGAAAATAAAATTGGAAAGAGAAATTTGTGTCTAGGAATTTTTTTATTACAAGAAATGGGCCAAGGCACTGTATAGTCTTCGGATGGTTATCCAGATCCATACACCTATCCCCATGGTTATATGTGTGCAACAGCATTTAAGATATTTAAGAGTTACCTAAAGCTTGTGACTTCTGGGCCTCAGATCAATTAAGATCTTAAAAAATTTAAAGGAAGATGAGATTTTTCATGGTAGAAACATACGTAGCCTGGCAACTGTCTTATGCTGCTCAGGAAAGGGATTGTTAAACTTATTTGTAGTTTTATATGTCTGTATCACTTGTCCACACATGCAATACAGTGTTTGCTGTTGGTGTTCAGAAGGGCTACAGAGTTTTAATTGTCCATCATTCAGGATCAAATTTGTCCATTACACCAGCAAGCCCAGCATCCAGGACAGACCTGAACAAAAAAAAAGTAAGCATTCAGCATTTCCAATAAAACATCTAAAGAGCTCATGTATGGGCAGACCAAATGCATCTTCACTTGTCCTTCTGCCTGATTATTTAGTCTTATAAGACATGTGAGATGATTTTTGAAACAAATCCCTGGAGCCTTGGAACTAATGAAGTCTGGTTTCCTGTGAATCTGTTTCTGTGTATTCTGTTTTCTGAAAGGTCCTGGATCTGACAGAAGCTTTCTACAGGTTAGTCACTTATGAACTCACTCTCCATTGCAAATCTCCCTTCCCTAGAGCATTTAAGGGATTCCTTCCTTTGTGCCTCAATTCCTATAAAGCTTTGAGAACTGGAATATCTCTTAAATCTCAAGCACTCTGACAAATATTGCAGAGCCAGTGAGGTCAGAGAATAGATAAGGGGTGTAGAAAGGGATAGGAATTACTTTCCAGCCAAAACAATAACTTATTAATTGTCATGACAGTTCTTTGGACATAAAATTTCCCATGCTGGACTAGTCCAGCATGGAGCTTACCACAGTCTTTTACCTCTGCTTACCCACACCTTTTACATCATCACCTACCTGGTCTGAGACTAGTCTTGTCAAAGAGAAAATAACATGCAAAACTGCTAGTCATATTCTTTTCTTGAATGAATTCTCTTTTATCTCACTGTCTCCTACCATTCATGATTTCCACAAACATTTTTGAATTCTCTCTTTTTTTTTTTTGCTGTGCCACTTTTTTTTTTTTTACAGAGACTACCTCTTGAAAAGAAGATGGTTCCCCAAAAGATGCTATTTCACTGTCATATATTGATACTATTATACTTTCCATATGATTGTTTTCTTTTGCTCTTTGATGCCTTCTGGAATGCTAAACTTCTTTCAACAAATAAATGCACCGCAGCAGCAACCACCGCTTCTCCCTCTCAGAAAGTGTTTTCATTACCTTATACTCACTACTTTTTAAATTCAGAGATCTCAGTAGTTCAAATGATTCCTTCTTCAAGATAGTTTAACCTGCATTCATTGAGTTTCACCTGCTACCACAGCGTCCTTTCACCTCACTTCCTTTAACCTCTCCGGAGCTCTCTATAAATTTCTTTAGCTGATCAGCCTTTGTGATACACCTAAGCATGGTCAACTCAGTCCTCACACAGATTTTATGTCACTAATTTACAAAACAATATCAATGGCAATGCACATCTTTGGATTATCCCAGTAATATTTACTACTATTTTTTTCCTTTTTTCTTCTTTTTACCACTGGAAAATGGAGTAGTTTCTGTTTTGTGATGCTCTGGTTTTAGCCTAGAGTAGTTTCTGTTTTGTGATGCTCTGGTTTTAGCCCAGTGTACTCTTCCACGGTGTTACTTTTTGGACAGTTTCCTTGCAAAACAACTTGCAGTAAATCCAAATGCAAAGATCAACCCCATTTTTTTAATCTCAGATTTTGCTGATGCACTCAAGGAATGTTTGAAGAAAAGAGTGATATGTTATCCATTACCAAATCATGCTGCTTTGTCCCATTCATATAATAGCTAAGTGTTTTTACACATTAGCATTGCAATCAGTGAAGGTCTTTGGGAGATTACTTCAAGATACGACTAAGTTTAAAAACAGAACCTACACCCTTTAAGCCAGTGTCGTATTTACACACTTAAAGTTCAGCATCGTGTTGAAGCCTGGATCACCAGGGTTGCAGTACTTAGGCAGTAAGAATTTTCTCTTTAACTTATTTTTTTTCAATGAGAGATTGAGTTTTTTGCTTGCAGTTGTCCCAGATCATTCTTAAATCTTATGGAGATTTAGCAATGACAGATATTTCTGACAACCAGAGACACCAGGGTTATTCAGGATTGGAGCTATGACTGAATTTTGTTTTACTGAGAGGTGCTTCAGTGCATGATGGAGAAGGGAAGGGAAATGCATGGAACGGGACCATGGTCCCTAAACCTGTGGTTGCAGGGTGGTCCTTAATGCTGCAGCCTCTTGCAGAGGAGAGGAGCAACCAACAAACTATCCCTCCTGGGGCACCGGCACAGACTCAGGAGCCAGTAGTGCCATCTTGCAACCCCAATAGTCTGCTTTAGCAGTGTACTGCCCACGCTTGCTTATGTGTCAGTTCTTCCTTTCTTTCTTTCTTTTCGTCTCTCCCCTCCCCAAATCTTTCCCATCTCTGTCTTGTGGTAGTTTTATGTTCTCTGGCATTCTGGCTATTGCTTTTGGGCAAAGGCTAGTCACTGTCTTCGGTTCTCACATGTTGGGCTCTCAAAGGTCAGATAAATACTAGAATGTATTGTGGACTTTTAATCCTGTAAAATCAAGAGATTGAAAGAAAGTAGTGGCTGCATTAAAAATCACTAAATATAAAAAGATAAAAGAACATGCTTGTAGAAGATATTGTAGAAGACAGGAACATTTAAGGCCCAACACCCCAATACTGGAGACTTAGACACTGAGTTTGTGGAATGCTGATCGGATCCTTTAATTTATTTTTTTATCCAATTTATTCTCCAACTCTAGCTAGGATCTAACTGCAGTAATACAAATTTAATACTGACCCTTTAAAATTATTCACTGACCATTTTTCACACTTGTTTTATGAAACAGTCAAAATATTTTTCACTCCTGCTCTTAAAATTTTTTGGATCTGTAAATAGCAACATTTATTTTTATCTTCTATCAACTATTAGAAGCTTTCAAGCTGGGACACATATTGTGCACTGACTACAAGAATTACTGGAGCACAGAAATGTCAAATAAACCTACTGTTTCAAGAGACAGAGCGTACCATTTATATGTCCTTGTGCAAGAATCTTTCTCATGGGCACTAGGAATGTGTCTGAATAGCAAAAGAGAAAGGGTGAAATCTCATTAATTTCAGTGGGGCCAACGTTTCAAACAATTTGCTTCTTCATACAAATGCAACCTTACCAGGACTTTTAATGTGTTGCTTTAAACACATTCAAAGCTGATGCAACTTTGTCTTCCAGTATTTTTTCCACATGTTTGTGTATCTAACAGTATCCTTAAAAAAGTGCTACGTTAATAACTGTGACAGTTTTGATTTTTTGAAAGTAGAATCTAATTTTAGAAAACCATTAGATAACTTAGAGTGAAAGATTCACAAAGTAAATGGTACTTTATAAATCTTCCTGTCTAGGTGGATGATTTAAACACGAGTTTCTGGTTTTATTTTTACTTTTCCAAGGGTTGAGACTACCATGAAAACCAAATGGATATTTTTAAGACCAGTTAGATAAACCCCATCTAATGGCAATATTTTGATTTTTTTCTCCCCGTAGGAAGATGTAAAATACTGTTTATTTGTGTAGTGCTGCTTACTGAAGGTACATAGCATGTGAGCAAATACTGTAGTTTTTATCTAGATGATCTAAATCTCAAATTCCAAACACTGAGGGCTGGAAAGCAAGGCAAGAGCTAAAGATATTTTTTTTTAATCTGCATTTATTTGAGCTATGGATGAATAAAATATAGGGCACATAAAAGTGACTACCTTCTAGGTTAGCAGATTGCACAATCTGGACTTTCACAGCTTCAATATTTTCTCATGCATGTGCTACACTAAGAATACTATAAATACCTGGATTTAAAAGGTGGAGCTGACAGAACATCTAAGTAATGATTAAGTACTCAGATACAGATGAATTACATCTTCCAAAGAAGTGTCTTGAAACTAAGTGCAAAGGCCTTCATTCTCTACTCACATTGATGTAAATCAGTGGAAATTTGGGGGGTGAAAGCTATATAGATGCTCACAATACAATTGAAGAGAAGGTGGTGGTAAGTTTGATTTGCCCGAGCCTTTAAACTCCTGAGTGCAGTCATAAAATTATGTCTATTCACTTTGTCTTTCAGAAACTATTAGTAAAGACAAAAATATCCAGGCTGCAGAGGTCTCTTGAATCCTTCCCTTCTGATGTCTTATCTAGTAGACGCTGCGAAGACAAAAGGTAAAATTTGTGTTCCCTCATTAAAACAGTCAAAGCCATGTCCAGATAAAGTCAACTGGAGTACACCTACACTGCTGAATTAAAAATGGAAAGGAACCAGTTCAGACATTTTGATCCTCTATTGGGTTGATTTTTCCATTATTCCTTGTTTTCAGAAACATTTTCAGCCATCTTTGCACCCTCAGACAACCCTATCATGCCAAACGCTACAGTGTGCCATGCGTGTGATCACTTCCATGGTATAACACCCACCAGTCTCATTGTCTCCAGCATTACCCTCTCTGATGTCAGACTCTTTGAACTTAAACAAAGAGAAGATTTAGGGCCATGAAGACCTTATATGGAGGAGAGCCAAGGTCAAGAGCTATTACCTCACAGGCCCACCTGCTCTAGACAGGATTAGTCTGAAGCAACGTGAAAGCCAGTCAATTGGAGCCACACAGACTACCACTTGCAGCTTCTAGGGAAGGATAAATTTTTGTCTGTTTTCAAATTCTAAACTGAAATGGACAATACCTTGATGGGCTGGAAAGTTAATGCAAATCATGGGAGAAGAACATGTTCTGACTCTTTCAGTTTTATTGTAATGCAGTTCCACTTCCTGTAAAATACAAGCTGACTAACTTGCCATGATGTTAGGATCTCAACTAGAACAAAGATAAATGGCATTTAGATGGTAATAAAGATGACCAGGGTTGTCATTCCTCTAAGGCAGTAGTAAAATAGTTAGCATTGAGGAAAAAGGAGCATTCAGAAGCTGGTCAACTGGTCATCAGAAGCTGTGTGACATCATCTTGGAACCATGTCCCTTACTTAACTTGCCCTTCGTGCTTTTTACCGAGGCCCTGACACCCATGATATAACAGTGTAGTTATATGCACAATCACGTTAACTTATGCTAGCTAATAAGCATGATGAAATTTGTGTATTTTTATTGCAGAATGCTTCCAACAATCATCACTAATAACATCCACTTCAGAACAGGAGAGTAAAGCTCCTCCTGTGTTTCTTATGACTAGGATTAGGTTTCATCTCACATAACTTTAGATGTCAAGTTTAAGCCACTCACCATAGGGTTCCTTTGTAGTCACTGGAGAGAGAGAGACATCTCCAAAGAGCGATTCCTTCCATCTCTCTTCAATACCTGTCTATGGATGGGACGAATGACCCTCCGGAGGTGCCTATCTCTCTTCATTGTCTAGAGATGGAGTCAAGCTGACTCCATATAGACATCTAACAGAAGCTTCTAACTTATAGATAGTGAAAGTGAAATGAATCCCACCTTCAGTATACCATACTTTAAGCAGTTCTCTGTTTGGTGTAAGGAGGATTGAAGGAAGATTTCTCTAAGTGGAAGCATGATTTTGTTGCTGCTGGTAGGAATGCTTTGCTTTCTTCTCTTGCCTCCCTGAGATGCTGACAGCTCTGATGTTAATAATGGAGCACCAGTCGGGCTTCAGTGATTTGCAGAAAAAAGACAAGTTATGTAATTTTTTTGAGGTACTAGCTGCAGTCGGGAAGAATTGGCCTGAAACTGTCTGAAGCTGAGAGAATCTTTCATGTTAAATAGTTTAACTTCAGGATAATATATTCATGACATGAATTAAAAAAAAAATAAAATCTAACCTATTTCATTAGTTGTATTATCTGCACTTGTTCTTAATATTCTTAATTATGTCAATTTGAATATTTCAGCACAACATTTTCCAGTGTGAATTTACGAGAAAGTTTTGCAATCTATTACATTCATAATTCAGTTTTAAAAAGTACCCCACATACCCTTGTGTGGTGATAAAATAACATTTTATGAATCAGACAAAGAATTTTTAATGTTAACAAATAGAATGGCTTCATGATCTATCACTTGATGGTTTCCCAGCACTTATCCATGGCCTGGTTTCATCCTTGCTTTTCTTCCTAAACAGCACAAGACTGTGTATATATTAAAAAAAAAAAAAAAAGGCAGTTTCATTTGAGAAATTCAGATATATGAAAACTGGTCTTGAAATGAAAGACAATTCATGATGTTTTCAAGACTTGTCATTTAATCATGCATTTTGTAACAATTAGTATTTTTAGTGTCTTAGCTTCAAAAATCCTATAATTATGTGATAATCCTGTTTTTATTAAGGAAAAAAATAAGACATTCCTAATGGTGTGGACTGCAGAGGAAAGTTCAAAATATGAGCTGTAAAAGCTTAAATCAAAAAGGTGGGAAGTAAAAAGAAGCACTTAATGTAACACTTTTTAATTTTTGGAGGCTTGACTCGATTTCTTTTTCTCCTCAACTGGAGTACAGATTTCCCATAGGATTTTCTTTTCAGGATCACAGTTGTTGACAAAGTTGAAGTGAGACATAGGACTGTGATCAAATTCATGCTTGGCTAATGTGTCAAACTAAACTTCATGCATCCCTCTAGGTCCAGATATTTTCCAAACCAGGGATTTGCTAGATGGATAAACCTGAAAGTGTCCCTGCCCATAGCAGGGATGATGAAAATAGATGATCTTTAAGGTCCCTTCCAAATCTATGATACTGTGATTTATATGGGGGTTGGTGCATTTTGGAAAAACGTCTTTGAACCAGCGTTTGAAGAGAGCTAGGAGTGTAATCTGTCCTGAACTGGGATGCTGCAGAGAGGTGAATTGCATCCTAAAGGAAGACAAACAAACCAAAAATCTTCCTGAAAGAAAGAAAACTGTAAGCCACTTCACAGTGCCTAAATTTAGATACTTTGGTGAAGGACCTGAGGTAGGAGGTTAGTTTTATAAGTCTTCCTGTCTAATAGATTGAAAGGGCAAGACAGTCCTGTAAAGTACCTTAGTGAATTTTCTGCTATGAACTGGATACTGAGAGAGCCTGCTCTCCTAAAGGCGTCCCTTAGTGTCAAACAGGTCCTGATTCCTGGAGCATAATGAAGATCTGATGTTGAGCCCTGTTCTCGGTTACATTAATTTCTAAGTGCCAGTGATGTGGGACTTGTGGTGGCAAAGGAGCCGGAAAACAACCAATGTCCTGTGCTGGCAAAGGAGTAGGAAAACAACCAATGTCCAAGACCCATGCGGATATGGCTGTGCTCTGCAATACTACTTCTTGTTCCAGAAGCCACTGGGTATGAGCTTGCTTTAATTAAGTATTTGGAATTACAGAGTGTTAGGGGAAAGAGAATGTTAGGAAAGCACTGTTGTTCTCACTTCATACTTCACAGAGCATATATGGAGGAAAAGAGTAGTGCTTGCTCTTTTCCTGCTAACCCTGTGTTACGAGTAGTACTAACACAATAACTGACTGGAATATTCATCTAGGGTTTTTGGGTGGCTGGCCTGGGCTATGCTGAACCTGAGCAATCATCCAGGGATGTAAGATGGAAATCTGGGTTGCTCCAGCAAGACAGATGCCCCTCACTTAGAGCCTGTGATGGTTTGACCTCACTTCCCCCTTCAACTGAACAGGGGAGAAAAAACATAACTAAAGGTTCATGAGTTGAGATAAGGACAGGGAGGTTACTACCGCCAGGGACAAAACAGACTTGACTTGGGGAAATTAATTGCATTTATTACCAATCAAAATCAAAGTAGGATAATGAGAAGTAAACCAAATCTTAAAAACACCTTCCACCCACCCCTCCCTCCTTCCTGGGCTTAACTTTATTCCAGATTCTCTACCTCCTCTTGCCTTCCAGTGATGCAGGGAGATGGGGAATGGAGGTTATGGTCAATTCATCACATGTTGTTTCTGCCATTGTTTCCTTCTCAGGAAGACAAGTCCTTCCCCTGCTCCAGTGTGGGATCTCTCCCACAGGAGACAGTCCTCTATGAACTTCTCCAATGTGAGTACTTCCCACAGGCTACAGTTCCTCTAGAACTGCTGCAATATAGGCCCCTTTCCAAGGGGTGCAGTCCTTTAGGATCAGACTGCTCCAGTGGGGTCTCCCACAGGGACAAAAGTCCTATCAGTAAATCTACTCCAGAGTGGACTCCTCTCTCCATGGATCCCCTACTCTAGAGTGGACTCCTCTCTCCATGGATCCCCAAGTCCTTACCTGGAGCTGGCTCCGGTGTGGACTTCCCACAGGATCATAACCTGCTCTGGTGTGGACTTCTTTCATGGGCTGCATGTGGATCACTGCACTCCCATGAACCTCCATGGGCTGCAGGGGGACGGTTGCTTCACCATGGTCTGCACCGTGGGCTGCAGCAGAATCTCTCCCCAGAGCCTGGTGCACCTCCTCCCCCTTTTTCTTCACTGACCTTGGTGTCTGCATAGTTGCTTCTCTCAAATATTCTCACTCCGCTCTTCTCTGGCTGCAATTCCTTCTGCATAATAACTTTTTCCTTCTTAAATATGTTATCACACTATCTTAAATATGTTATCACACTATCTTAAATATGTTACTACTGTCACTGATGGGCTTGGCCTTGGCCAGTGGCAGGTCCATCTTGGAGTCAGCTGGCATTGGCTCTGTCAGACATGGTGGAAGCTTCTAGCAGCTTCTCAGGGGAGCCATCCCTATAACCCCCTCAGTACCTGAACCTTGGCACACAAACTCAATACAGAGCCACAAAAAGCCGGATGATCAGGAAGTTCATGAAACTCAAGTATTCATTGCAATTTTGAGAATGAACATGAATCGTGATAGCCTCTCTTCCTGAAATACTGGTGATGTTTTTCAGGAAAAACTGATCAAGTTGCATTTATACTGCACTGTAATGTAAATATATGTTCCTCTTGATTGCTGAACTTTGGCACTGGTACTACTGTGTAAAATTAGTGAAGTCGGTTTCGTATCAGATTGCCTCTACTGCATTGAAGATCAGGCCCTGCATTCCGAAAAACATCACTTTGTTTTACCAAACAGATTGTAGTTTAGAAACACCTGGGTAACTTTAATGACTACTGTTTTCAGGTTAAGCAGTCCAATCAATTTGTGTTTGATTTGGAAAAGAAAGTTCGGGATTAACATGCTGTTTCTGCAAATCCATAATCAGAGCAGCTTTGTACCAAATAGCAGATTAGGAAGCAAGCCACAGCATGTACAGCATGACCCAAAACAGATGCACCTGCAAGGTAAAGGACTGGAAAGATTCTGCTTAGTGAAATAAGATCTCATTGTGTAATGTGTCTAACTTGCCTGTTTTTCAACTTCACCTAAAATGTCCTTAAATCTTTCTTTTCTTTCTTTCCTTTCTTTTCTTCCTTTTCTTCCTTCCTTCCTTCCTTCCTTCCCTCCTCCTCTCTTCTCTCTTCCTCTTCCCTCCCCTCCCCTCCCCTGAGTAAAAATTTGCATGACCATTTATTTTGGAATGAGATTACTTAAAAGGAGAATAGGAAAGGATTCAGGTCACCAAACACAGATGTTTTTTGAGATGCTCTAGGCTGCTCAAGATGTCTAGGCTGGCTGATCTAACACGGAATTCATTCCCACTGGACACAGGCAAGGATGTCCTGTTCTGTCCAAACTGGCACAAGAACACTCAAATCTCCTTCAGAGTGTTTGTACCTGGCATTGTTCCAGTACAGCTACTCTGCATTAAGACAATCCACAAGACTATATCTTATTCTGGAATAATTTTTATGTAATCTATCATCCTAAATTGCCTGCCACAGAGAGCTTGGTTAACAACCTAATCAAAGTTTGCCTGAAGATGTTATTTAGAGTCATTAACAATAGAAAGGAGAGGTTAATGGGCACCTATGCAGGGTCCTGCATGGAAACTTTGGCAACACTTTTTGGGAACAAAACTTAGAAGTTTCTATGTGAAAATTTCATTCATTTAACTAAGAATGGGATTTCAAATCAGTATGATTTGGTAGTGGTGCTGGTAGTGCCAGCTCTTTTAAATCAATATAAGCCTGACAGATCTGGGTTTAACTTATGCTGAGTTAGAAGTAAACCAATATAAGCTGCCTGTATCCCAACATTAATGTGTCTACTTAGAGTTTGTACTGAATTAATGATTCTGTTTTTAAATTTATTTAAGTCAAAAGAATGCTAGCACTGTGTACAAACAGAATTTTTACTGAAAGATGATTTATTAGATATGTACAATGCAGCCAATGATGGTGGATATGACAGAGAAGGAAATCAGGATCTTGACGTAGTGAAAAAACCTGAATGGTTATGCTCAGGCAGTATTGTGCAATATTCAGATACATAAACAATGGCACGAATATTTAGATTGTAGCCAGTTCCCTACATAATATAAGGTCCCAACACATAAATATGCATTTCTGTATACATAGGCAGATGGCATAAATATGGCAAAAGGATGGAAGTTTAAAGTGGATGCACGGGGAAATGGTCTAAACCAGAATAAATGGCTCATGTCCTTAATGGCAAAGAAGGAAGAATACCACTTGGAATACTACTGTGGAAACAAATACAAGCAAATAGAGCAGAATTGATCTTGCCATCCTATATTTTTTCCTCTTAACTTCTTAAAGGTCTTCACCTGTTTAACATTCTGGAGGGGAAAAATAATGCAAAGAGCTTTTGCTGATATTGTTTGAATTGTCTTTTTTTTTAGAAAAGAACTGTTTTACTATCCAGAGTTCCTCAAAAAAAAAAAAATGTTCACAGTGCAAATTAAAAGCTGGTCATGAAAAATATAAATGCTCTTTCAACTTGAGAAGGAAATCACTTCATAATTTACACTATCTCTACTTGAAAAGAAAACAACTTTACTCATAAGTTATTGGTTTTCCTCTCTTCTTGTCTGTGTTTCTCTCTATTTAGTGCATGTTCTTCACAGTCCCTCGTCAATGCCCTTAGATACAAGGGATATATAGTGCAAGAAGAAGTTTCATTTTAATACACAGCAAATTAGAGGCACTGCACACACATGTATATGTGGCATACCAGAATATTAGCCTCTAATGTGGACTCATCCTCTTTGAATAGTCTTTCGTCCACATCCCAACACCGTTTTCTAACGTTTGCAAACCAATTAATTTATCTCTTTGAGGGACTGCTTTGCTGAATTTACCTGTGACAATATATGTAAAAGAGGATAGGTAAAAATGAAATCTCAAGTGCTGTTATTGTTGACAGACAGCTGGGAGATATGAACTGCATACAGTACATGCAGAAATGTGGTTGCCCTATAAATTTTTCTGTGTCTCTAAACAAAGACAAAAATAGGTATAACTAGCCTGGTATTGTTTAGTTACGTAACAGATTGAGGGTTTGGGTTTTAGTCACTGAAAATGTGATAAACAACATTGTGCATTAATGCAGAAAACAGATTGAGCTTTTTAATGGTACATCAAATAAGACTTTATTAGCATCTATTAGGTTCAACCCAAAGCCTGGGAAATAGCATTAATGAGCATCATATATCAGTCTGTCTGTTATTAGATAACATTATCCCTTAAAACTAGCAAGTCATATAGTACTTCATACTTTTTACCTTTATCTTTAGAATAAGCTGCTGACATCCTCTCCTGTTACACTGGCCTTACTATTAGTAATAGTGAACCAATTTATAAACCCATTAGTGACACTTTTTCCCGAAGATAAAAACAGTCAAAATTATCTGGCAGCAATTAATCTTAATGGCTGTATGCAGTAAACAGCAATGGGCTAATTCCAGCTCTGTCAGCCCCATCAAACAATCCCACATTAGGCAGCTTTTCACTGATCCATTAAGCATATTCAGAACAACAACAAATTCAATGCTGAAGGCATATGCACTAAACATTACAACAGTGATCTTCTGAAGCCATCATTATCTCTTAAATAGTACTTCCCCCATGTATTATCATTATGCTGTACATTAGAAATACTTTGATTAAACTCCCTTAATTCATAACAGCCAGCTGCAGACCATTTATGCAGTTAATCTCAACACAACAGCTATTGAGGAAATATAACAAATGAAGGCTGTAAACTGGAAGTCATTACTATGAAAGATACTGGTTTCCTAGCCCTCACAGTGCAAAGTGCATGGCAAGATTGTACTTTAGAATGACAGTGATGCAGACTGAAACAACTAATGGCTTTCCACATGTCCTGCAACATATGCAGCAGGAATTGCAGCTGTAAAGGTGTGTGCAGGAGCGACCTGACAAACTGTCAGCATGAGTGACAAAAACATCCAGAAGCCCCTTGTTCACAGGACTAAAATATCACAAGAGAGCTAGAATGCAAACTGCAGCCTCTTCATTGCTTTGCTGGCTTCATCTGGAGCACTCTGTAATTTGTCTCTACGAAAGAACAGTTCTGATTTCTTCCTCTATGAAGCTCGAGTTAGTGGCAATGACACTTTGAAAGACTGCAGACCTTTAGTTTCCTTTCCTACAAGTAATAGCTGTTTTGAGAATTTTTATTAGACTGTTTTCTCTTTAAGATATAATGGATATGGTGTGGCAAGAAAATTTGCATAAAGCTTTCCATAGTGATGTAAACAAAACAATATTATCAGGAGGGGAAGGAAAACAGTAGCTAATTTATATTTCCACTCTGACCTGAAATTCACATGAGGTATTCTCATTTAATAACATGAAAATGTTAAATAGATAAAAGTTGATGGTATTTTCTTAAGTTTTCATCAAATGTATTCCATTAAAAATATGTATTAAAAACTCACTCAGAAAGGTTCATGCTGCAGATTAAGGAAAAACAGGAGCTAAGTTGGTGTTGACTATCTAGATTGCACCTTTTCTTAATTCAACCGAGAAATACCCCAAGAATTCTGTGGGGCTTGGGTACAAAAAAACACTTTCAAAAATTCTTTACTTGTCAAGTGTAAAGAAACCATAAAAATATTAGTGAATAGGGTCTATGTGTTTTACAGTTCTTTACTATATATAAATAGTTTATTTGATTTTAAAGAAATAAACCACAGACACAGTGTCTACCTTGCAATAAAATGATTAAATAAATAAAACTTCAATTTGGCACAAGTCTAGCTGCCAGTTCTGATCTTAGTTCCAGTTCATAAGTCCAACTCAGCTGAAGGTGGATGTAAAACCTTCACAGTACCTTCAGGACCAGCACTGAGGAACAGGCAATGGAATGCAACAGGCAATAACACCCTTTAGAGGGCCAGAAGAATCAGCTTCCTGATATTTGGATAAAACTGAGGTGAAAAGTCTCACTGCAAGTCCAGTTTTATACTTCTATTACTTTCTAAAGGTCATGCACTTCTGGAACATGTAAGGCTGTAGCTCTCCACCCATTTATGAGGGGAAGCAGACCTGCATACCATGGTAGATGTGTACTGCCCAAAAGTGAATTTTGCAAATTCCATCCCAAACAGAAACCTTTTACATACTATCATAGTAATCTCCCTTTCAAAGGGATAAGAATGAACTTGTGCTTCAGATACAGATTTCAAACACTGGTACTCTTCTTACCTCTACAGAACCTTGCCATACAATCTTAGGTAAGCTTGATTTCTCTTCTTTATAATGTTGATAAGATGACTTTTACGTGTGGCAGAGTTGTTGCCAAGACTAACTGGTGATGGGTACAGTTATTCCAAGGTCTTTGATCAGAAAACTGAACAGAAAAAAAAAATTGCTACATCATTTGCAATAATGCATTCTGATTTTTGGCTTTCAAGGCTGGCTCCCATGATCAAATTTATGTAGGACTTTTAAGCATCAAGAAGC
>NW_016690240.1:592194-606716 GCF_001604755.1 Lepidothrix coronata | reverse complement strand
ATAGATCTACTCTGGATCCTTGCAAAACCGGCACTGGCTCCCAGCACTGGTCTGACCAGCTTCAGAGATTATGGAAATTAGCAGAAGTGGCCCTCAAGAAGGCAGGTGCTGAGCATGCAGAAACTGCATCCCTACCTGCATCCTACACTGCCACTACCACAGTAACCAATCTGTTTTTTAGTAAGTAAAAGTAAATAGATCAGTTTCAGGAAATATTTTTCTCCATGTCAGCTCCATTCATGCTGTTCTACAGCAAACTGAATGCCAATCTTTGGAAATAGATGAGATTTATCTTGAACCTATTTCATGTGATCTGGAGGTAACCTACAACAAGAAAAGCGCCTGAAGGCCAAAGATGGCTTCTTAACCCAGCAGAAAGAGTAAACTGAGTAATTAATTTTATTTTTTTTTCTTCTACACAGAAACATTTCTAGGTATAAGAGCTTCAGACAACAAGGAATATTAGACACTCTGCTGAAAATCAAGACATCAGCAGAGTCTGGGCACCATCCTCTGACAGGGGATTCCTAAGACTGAACATTTTCACTTAGGTGCCTAAACACAGTTGAAGTTTCCTACTGAACAGTATTCTCAATGTCTGAGAAGTAACTTATATATTTCTCATGCATGACCTATTAATATGGGAGGAAGTAACTTTTCACAAAACATAAAGAGGGATTGACTCACCATCCTCTTTGGCAGGCAGAAAGATCTGTGATATGATGTGACAATTATAAGTTATAAAGTGTATCTAAATCATTATACACAACCATCTTTGTCCAGTTTCACATTTTGCTTCTTCTCCCAGCAGTACTTTTTTCCCCTAAAAAAAATGAAAAATGCCATAAGTAACATATTTTCAATAATAAATTAATTTTTCAAGACCTAATATGCTTGGATTTGAGCTAATCCAAGTAGGTAAGTGCTAACCTTCGGAACAAAGCAGAAGATTGTTCCACCCTTCTCTCTGAAAAAGAAGAGCAACAGAATTTGTTACCTCACAGTGGACTCAGTTCTAGGGAGTACTGAGGAAAGGATACTTTGCAGGTGATAATGTGTGCTGGTAAGAATGACAAATTATTCCCAGCTGCTATTTTTTCATTCCAGCACAAAATTTTCACTTAGTTGCAGTTTTACCAGGCAACACTTTTTTTTTCTTTTTTTTTTTTTTTTGGCTCAGGCTTCATATGGCTGATTTCAGAAGAATATATGGCTATGTATATACCCTTCTAATACAGTAACAGGGGAACTACTCTGCTTACTTTCCAAGGGCCATTTACTAATCTTGAATTGAGCTAACCAAACAGTGCAGCAGGGAGTTTATAAAGATTCTTATAATTCTGCCCAGCACACAATCCAAGCACAGAGCTCTTACTGTATCAGTAAGAATTCAGGACTAAAGAAAAAATATATACTTGCTGAACTGCTAGTAGGATATGGATTGTGTTAGTTGCAGATGAATTTTATAGATGGATTTTATTTCAAATTATGGACATTGTCTCATTTTGACACTATGTGAACAGTCAGATATGAGACCACCTATACAATGTGTCTGAGTTTTCTACAAAGGGTGAGACAAGGTTTTTCACAACTGATTAGAACTGTGAAATAGTTCGGTCATGCTATGACATATTTTTCCTATTATTGCCATACTTCAAAAGGGTCAAACTTGATTTTCAAAACCAGAATATTGTTCTCTTTCATCTAAGATAACTTCAGGTCACCCAACAGTGGTAAGGAACTTTGAAAATATTGTGTTGATTTTACTGATAAAATTGCCAGGTAAAATTCCCTAATTTGGGACTGTGGTGAAATGAGCATAAAAGTAGACTGAACTTTTCATAGAATTATTGTTATTGATGGTACTAATTGGCAACAGAAGAACATGAGTTATGAGTTAAAGGGGTGCATCTCTACTAAGAGACAACACAGGAGAAGAATATTTTGCAGGTTTTATTTTGTTCACTTATTCAAGTTTGGACTTTCATGAAAAATTCTATTGTAAAAGTTAAGTGAGGCTCTGATAGAGAATCCAGAATTGTCCAATTTTATAGATTTTTTTTCCCAGTTCTTCAGTCCCTTTATATATTTGGAAGAATTTCCACATAAAAGATGTTTCCTTTTTCTTCAGCGGGACTATTAATGTGTGCAAACTTTAACTTGGTCCAAGTATTCTGTGGCTGACAGAATGTTAGGAAATCAAGTCTAATGAGTGGTTAGACTGTGTACAAAAACCCCTCCAGAAATCATATAAACCATACTGATTTATAGAAGGCTGTGCTAAGAAGGGTAGGGTTTCCGTCTCTAAGGGATCAGAATATAAGCAGTGAAATGGAGAGGTGATTTTCAACCTTTTTGAATTTGCAGACAATCTAAAAATATTTTTAGTGGAAAGGAATATCCATGTAATATATTTAAGCTTGCAGATAATAAAACTGCTTTTTCAGGGACCGCTGACAGGAACCTTAAGGATTCCCAAGGGTTCACAGGCTATAAGTGAGAAATCATTGAAATTAATGATACCAAATTATCTACCCCATTCTAGCTTTGTTTTGTATGTTTGCTATAGTGCCTTGCATTTGCCTTATTAATTATCTGGACTTATATTACCATACTCCTTACATATCTAGAAATGCCAAAGAAACATGAAGAAGTAATTTTTTAAAATTTCATTACATCTTGTCTAAAAAGAATCATAATTCGTGAAGGAAAAAAAGGAATAAAAATTATTCCATTCATATACATTTTTTCATTAATTTATACCTAATTTATCAATGACCATGCAGCTGCACTCACTGTATTTTTGAAAAGAAAAGCTCATATAATACTCATATAGTCTCTGAAAGTGTAGCATCTTAATAAAGGAAGAGGAAGCCACCAGAGTAATTAGAAAGGTATATTGTACTGCATATAATGGCAGAAGGATGTTTGTATTATAGTCCAACACATCATTAAGGATACAATTGTTATTTAATGTGGCACAATCATCTTTCTACTCTTCATGAAATCCACTTAAGTAATTACTTTTCTTAGCTCATTGGTTCTATGAACTGACAGTTTAGCAAAGTACTATGTCTAAAGAAATACTAAATGTACGTTTTTATGATACCCTACCTTTTGAGCTTGACTGTTACTGCTTACCTGGACTATTACTGTTTATCTGGACTGGCTGTTTTCTCATTTAAAAAACTGGTGAGGAGAGTGGGGAGGAGAGGGGAAAACTGGAATGGGAAGGAGAGAGGGGAAAGAAACACCAGAAGCTTACAGAGCTGTATTAAAAAATGTAAACATTAAATGAAAAGCCCCATTCCCTTTTTCTCTACAGTGTTTTCCTTTCCCTCTGTCTAGGTTTTGAAACATATATACATAGACATATGCCAAATTAATTATTTGTGCAATGTTTAATCTTTTTTTTTTCTGTTAGCAACAGAACACTAGTTCAGTAGTGCAGCACCTTGAGTTGCTCCTAATCTGTTTTTAAGAGGAATAGTTTTACAAAGCACAGTTTTCAAGGTTTGGGAGAGCATTCTCTTATGAAAGTTGATGATGAACATTAGCTAGCATATTATTTTACCTTATAATCTTTTTGCACTTATGACTGCAATAATATATGGGAGCAACATCACCTATATACTCAAAGCTTGTTCTTTTTTTTTTCCTGTCATGCATATTTTAATATAAAGTTCAAGACCATTCTGCAGAGCAAGCCCAGCATTCAGCAGACACAGCACTGAAGTGCAACATTCAAATTGCCCAACAGAATGCTTTTTTTTTTTTTTTTTTTTTATTTTAAACTTAAAGCTCTCTTTCAAAGGATGTTGTAGTCTTCATGTTTGCTAGCATTACAACAAGGTAAGTCTGAAATACCTTTATCTTATTTGGTAGATCTATGTTTGATGCTCTTTGTTTGAATAGAAGTGTCAGCTGTATTTTACCTTATTATATAAAAAACTTTCAGAATTTAATTAAGGGTCAAGTACCCGCTGTAGATAAATGCAACAGCTAGAGCATATTTCTGATCTCTCTGAAGACTGCAATCATGAAAATTATTATCATTGAGTAAAACTGGTCTCAATGATGGTGACTGTGAGATGGAATCTGTGTTAGTCAGCCATAATTTACATAATAATGGGTTCCGAGTTTTCATCAGCACCTTTTGTTTGTACAGTGCTTACTGCTACAGTAAATTGTCAAAATGTCATTCCTATCCAATCAGCCAGAAAATATCAACAGTAAACAAGGCACAAGAAAAAATTCTCAGATTTAAAGAATGGTGGAGGAAACAGTAAAACAGGACACTGGAATACTTGTAGCAGTCCTATTGTGATATTTTCAACAACACTGCTGAACAACTCATGAAACATTATTTTTTTAATGAAGCAATGTCATTACCTGTTTGTTTCCTCTTCCATATGGCAACCTATTACACTGCTACAGGCAAAACAGATTCAACTACAAAATTACTACAGTCTAGGTAGCCACAGACCTACAACTACACAAAAGCAACTTAATCTAGGAAAACACTGAGTTCTAAATGAAAATGCTAGCCCAAACAAACCTATCTTCTCTAACAAACACTCAAAGCCTGATAATATTTAAGTTGAAAGGAATTCTGTGAAACTTTCTACTGCTCTCTAAAATTCACAGAAGTGCAAGGAGAGGAGTAGCATGAGTTAGTCACAGTGTAGGTTTTATACATAAGGCGTCATACTTATATACTATATTAAAATGAAAATTTTCATATTGTGTTTGAAATAAAAATGAATAAAGTGGCACCCTGCCAAAGAGGACCAGAAGCCACCCTTGTGTGGAGCCAAAATACTTGGTTCAAATAGTACTTAATTCATTTTGGTGAAATGACAAGCAGTATAAATGTGTTTTTAAAACAGAGAGGCAAAAACTCTAAAAAATGTTTCTTTGTATTGTGGTTCATGAAGTTGACACAGTCATTGCCTGTATATAAACAGAAAACAACCTGATAAACATTCCTCAAGGAGGGCTTCTAGCACTGTGTTCTTAAAAATCTTCAAAATGATGTGATCATGTAGTTAAGTCACCACAGAAAAGACTCATAGAACCTTCTTTTGGAAATGAATAAGAGTTTTAAAATCTATTGAAATGAAGGGTTGACATAAGCAAATATTTTGTAGAGCTTTCAGGTTTCTTTACCATTCACTTTATTTTACTTGGCTACTTTTAATTTTTTTTTCCACTTCTTCTCTTTGAAAACCCTGCATTGTCCAAGCCCTTTCGATTAAGCAGCTTGCCTGAATGAAAGCACTGTGATGAGGTGGCGGTGCATCAATAAACAGGGTGCCTCTCAAAGCAGGACAGAATGCTGAGAAATAGGGCTGATCAGCAGTAATTACTCTGACACTTCATGCAGTACAGGGAATTAACTCCTAGGACTTTGGGCCAAATGGAGAAGTAGTAGTTGATGTTCCACATTGTGAATGCCTCTGTGCCTGAACCCATTATGAGTTTAAATGGACATGGGAATTCACTATATACAGGGCTTCTTGTTTTCTTTCTTTCATTCTTTTTCTTTCTTTCTTCCTTTCTTCCTTCCTTCCTTCCTTTCTTTCTCTTTCTTTCTTTCTTTCTTTTTCTTTCTTTCTTTCTCTTTCTTTCTTTCTTTCTTTCTTTCTTTCTTTCCTTCTTTCCTTCTTTCCTTCTTTCTTTCTTTCTTTCCCCCTGGCCCCCCAGTTAGGAATGTGAAGCAGACAGCAGAAAATACAAATAATTCTGGGTGCTGAGCAGGTTGCATTTCTGTGTTTTATTTTTTTTTTTCCGCTAAGGTCTTTGCATTCATTTTTCATTAAATGACAAATAATTCAATACAGGGATGCCCATAACAACCATATTTATGGGAATACACCCATCAAGTTGGGGAAGACACCTATACACCAAGTTAAGGAAGTGGAATTGCTCTAAGGCAGACTTGCAGAAACTAAGGTACACAAAAACACATAGCAGGAGGGGAAATACAGCTAAAAAGGCAACTAGTTAGCAGCTGCCACTATGACCTTTAACTGCATCCATGGTAACTGGGCTAAAGATGGAGTTCCATTTTATTATTCTCACACCCACAATGTTAAGCCTATGAATCCCATTGCAATTTAATGGCTGAAATCAGAAGGCAGATCTGTGTTCATTGGACCAGTGCCGACATCCTCTTAGCTAATGAGTGCAATAAACATTTTCATGCCAGGAAACCAATGCAAGTGGAAATATTATGCCATGTGGAAATCTATCCCCCAAACACAAAGAAATGGTCAGTAAAGCCAGTCCTTTATGTTCATTTGCATATACTGTAATTTTTCAGGCTTTAGACCACTCATCTTTGAAGCAGGAAGATATTTAACTCATATATTCTTTAATACTGTGGCATGCAACTGCATTCAATTTATATTTAAGAATAGTGGGAAGAATTACATATTCCAGAGTTAATGACTATAGCTGCCTCTAATTATTTTCCTAAAGGAATCTTATGTTTTTAAACAGTATTTTTGCTTTCATGCACCTAAAATGTATTTCATCCATTTGCAGGCTATGTTCAGTACCACCAGCTGAGCAAAAGACAGTAAACCAGCAAACTCTTTCGACAAGAAAGAGGGCTTTGTTCTAACTTTTGTTGCTATTGTAACATGACTCATAGAGTTTTTCTTAAGCATCAGTGACAACAGTGTCATATCTTTGTCATGTGAGCTGAAAGCAAGACATATGTCCTCCTTATTTGGACTGAAGAACTAGAGCAACAACAACAGCGGTTAAAAGGATCTGTGCTGGATGAGTCTTTGAGATCTCAAGCACTTCCATCTCTCAAGTTCTGTGGTAACTTGTAAAATCAACAATGAGAGGTATGGAGTGGAGCTAAGAATTTATTCATAAGCCTTTACCTGGAGAAAACCAGTAGGGATGAGGAGTAGCCATAATTATTTAAAAAATCATAAATATAGCAATTTATCCACATTGAGCCATTCAGTTATTTATCTCTCTTACCTCCCAGCCTCCCCTAAAGAAGGAGTATCATTCTAATAATACAATAGACCAGGGTGAAGAAGACAACTCTGAATGCATAAATGTGCAGCTGGGAAATGAAGGTCACCAAAATCTCCTTGAACTCTTGGGTAAACCCAATGTATTTGCTTCAAAGTGGTGCAGTCGAAGACATAAAACTACATTAGTACACTCATAAAGAGCGTTATGTGAAATATCCCTGCCTCTCACAGTCAACTTCCTCCTTTGCCTTAAAATACCCAGAATTTTATTTTTGTTAAAATGTTAGCCTGGCATAAGGAGAGAGGGCTTAATGACTTCCCCTGACAAGAACTACATGTAATTTTTTTCTTATGGAATACTGCCAAATATCCTTTGTAATAAAAAGCTTGAACCATTTTGCTAACTGAAGCTGCTTGTTCTGGTAACTGTAAAGGTCAGATGGAAAATAATTTTGGTGTTTCTTATCTTTTAAAATAATGTCACTTTTTATCATTACGGTAACATTTCTGGACAACAAAGAAAAGAGAAAACAGTAGATGTGATGTCCCAGAACACCAGGTACACTATTTCTTAAAAGACATTAGGTTAAAAAAACTGTTAGCCAATTATACCAAAGACTGGAAATGTCACAAAAGCCAATGAAATCTCCCTGGTAACATTCAGAAATAATATGCTTTGGATCATACTGTATATTAAATGACAACTGTCAATTTAAAAAAGAAGTCCTCTAAAATCTTTGATGTATGACAATTCAGAAGTTGAAACACAATGTTCTTACCATTTAACATCTTTGAGATAAAAAGCTTTTGACATGTTAACTAATGTGAAGGAATAAGTACTCCTCTCATTTCCCTAACACAGTACTGGACTGCACTGAGTAGCTTTTTGTGATAAATGTCATAAGAAGAAAGGTGGTATATAACAATTTTATTTAGTTAAGTATATGCATTTATGGCTATTACATTACATAAGAATAGAGGCAAGTGAGATTTTCTATCCTAAATATTGTTCTTTGGTACATGTAGCATTTATTTCAGTTGAAATGGGCATTTAAATAGGCACTGATTGTCAATATTATATAATCCACTTTTCTGTCTGGGACTGTAGTACAGCATAATTCAGAGGAAGATGTCAGTGTCTGAATATGCAGCCATTCCAGGATAAAAGGTCTTTGAACTGTATGTTAGTTGTCTTTTTATTGTTTTGTTTGTTTGTTAGTTTCCCCCACAAAGCAGAAACCATTCACAATCTCTACCTTCAGGTACCTGGGCTGGGTGTCTCCCAGGTAGCTGAGGAAATCTCCACTGGGCAGTGCTGAGTGGTGGTGCAGGGCTCATCACTTTAGCTGGGCTCCCAGAGTCACTGACTACAGAGGATGCTTCCTCCTACTCCAGGAGAACATCTCAGCAGTTAATGCAGTGGCTCAAATCTGTGCACCTTCGACTGGGGTCCAGCTGGAAGCCTTCCATTTTAAGGATAATCTGAAGCTGAATCCCATCAGGTTTCTCTGTATTAAGACTTCTCCTGCCACTGAAGCAATGGAGCTCAGTAATGACATTGAGACAAAAGCCTTATCGTAGGTAAAAGGGAGTGTTAAAGAATCCAAGTCATAGGTCATCAAATAATATGAAGATGGTTCAGCAGAGGCATTTTGAGTTGCCTAAATTAACACCCTATAGAAAAGGAGGTTAGATAGCCAAATAAATAGTAAGCTTTTAGTAATGTTGACTGGCTTTAATGAATTGTGTGTGTGTGTGCTAATAGTTAGGTCCAGTGTGGATGGGGTTTTGTGGCCCTGAAAATGTCATACTGAAGGTCTACACTGCTCAGTTGTTGGCAGAATATGTATGAAGGTGATTCAAAGAAAACTCTGTCCCCCCAGAAAAGCAAAAGTCATAAACAGCGTAGACCTCACCAACTGGTACCATTAGACTCTGGGGAAAAGAATAGTTCCTGAACCTCTTCTAATTAATGGTATAGACACAGGCTAGAAACAATGCTGTATATTGCCTCAGATCAGCTGCAGACATTTTGCAGTTATTTTGCTGAAGAGCAAACCACAAGTTAATCATACCAAAACTGGGGAGCTTTATGAACTCAATCAGTAAATCTTTATACTTATGCTGTATTCACCAGAATAAAATTAAGTAGCTGGTGAAATGATGGTAAAACAGTTGTGAAGGAGGTAACGAATATGACCTTCTGGGAAAACTTTCTGATCCCAAAAGTAAGAGCAAGAGATAGAAAACACTCTTCTTGAAACCTTGGTTGTACAACATATTTGAAGATGAAAGATTTACTGTTATGGAACAACACTGAGGGTGCACTGGAACCTTATTCTGTTAGACCAATGAGCTGCAGAAACAGACAGGGCTCTGTCTCATGAGTAGGATAGGTACTGTCTTTGGTTGAAGAGTAGAGGTTGAAAATGTAAACTTCTTAATAAATATTTCTGGTTTGAATCTGAAAAATTTAAATTATGTATTTAGGTGTGTGTTGTACGAATTCAGGTTTTTTTGTTCTTTATTAAATGATATATTTAATTTCAGGTAAATATGAACAAATTTCTTTTTCTTTATATTTTCAGCACATAGAAAAATAACATTTTAAAGAGCACTTGTGTCATGGTTTGAGAGCTCCAAAAATCCAATTCCCTAGTCCAAGCCCCCTCCCACATCTCAACCCAATGTGAGATGGGTTTCTAGACATCACACAAGACTCAAAATGGGGGAAAGGGAATATATATTACAATGACTGTACAAATAAATACTACAATACATTATATACAATCTTAATTATCTCTACAATGACATAAGTATTTACAATGGATCAAATCTCTTCTCCCCTCCAAATAAAAGTCCAGGAGGGAAGAAGGAAAGATCCCTTTCCACTTTCAGAGCAGCAGTCTCTAAGGCAGCAGGTTCTCTTCCTCTCATGCAGCATCTGTAGCTGGATCTCTGCCAGTACACATGAGGGGTATCCAAGCCCCTCGGCCCATCATCTTCAAGCGAGGGTCTTCTCTTCCGTGGGCTGCGTAGCAGGGACAAAACTCGCTTCACCACGTCATATCATGGGGCGTAAGACACCCATGAAGGTCCCTTCCTCAGGGGATTCACCCCTGAGACACAACATCTCTGGTAGCTTTCAGTTGAAAGCCTTTGCCTCAAGAGTTCTACCAGAGCTCCTGTGCTCTGTCTCAGGCTGCCAGCTTGGCAGCAGCGGCGAGAGGGGGCCAAGGTCACCCCCTCTGCATTCCTTTAATCGTCCCGGTCCAGCTTTCCAGGACGCCTGAGCATTTCAGCTCTTTCTCTCCAGTGCTGCATGTTGCATTTTAGGACTTCCATCCGGTAGGAGTCCACCACCTCAACTTAAGAGGGGTCTCAAAAGGGTTTTGGGGCGTCTGGTTCAGTTCTTACCCCCAAAACTCTGTGTAGAGTTTAGTCCTGCTCTCTCTCTCTCTTCATTAGACATCTCTGTGTCTTCTTGCCTGGTTGCAAGCTGCCTCTGCTGCTTTCTTATCTCTCCTGGCTCTGCCACCGTTTCTGGACACTGCTCCTGCTGCTGCTCTGTCTCTGCTCACTCATGGTGGAAAAAACTTCTTTAGCTTTCAGCCACAGGTACTTAGCCCAGCATTATGCTGTTCCAAGTCCCTGCAGCCCCCCCAGCCGGGGGCTGGGGGGCCAGAGCTCCCCAGGGGATGCTGCTGCTTCTCCTCGTGGCTTTACAACATGGCTACTTCTTCTACACCTACTACAACTAACATTCTCTTCCCTTCTGCTTCTGATATGTTTATATTTTGCAGAAGCGCTCATTGGGTAAAACCTCAAAACTTCCAGGGTCACCACCCCCTGGTGTTTTACCATTTTATAACTGCAGGGGGAAAACTGTTTCCCCCCCCCACAACTCTGATTTCATCTTAATAGCCAAATATGTATCTAGGTTCTTAGAAAATGTGGTGGAACTTCAGAAGTTGTTCTGTTCAGGATGCTTACACCATTTTCTGTGAGACAAGAGAACAAGACCCTTATTCCAAGAGAAGAGGGATATTTGAACTTTCCTTTCCCACTTCATGGGTGACTGATATATATGAAAGTAAAGTGCAAGAAAGCATACTCCTTTCTGGTTTTGGCATGATATTTAATTCCTGCCATACTCGTTTGCCTTACAACTGTTGATCCAGTTCATCCTGAATTCTGCAATACTTTTAGATGCATCAAAACTAATGTCTTCAGATGACTTAGCCATTCCAAGGTGAACAAAGTTCAGCCCTACTGGTATTGCATAAGGATAGTGAAGAGGATTCCCCATTAGTAATCAAAGAGGGTGCTGAACAACAAAAACTAGTGATTAACATTCTGAAATCAGCAGTACTGGATAACCGGCATGTAAGAATTCTTAAGAGCAGCTGGAGAAATGGACAGTACATTGATGATAATTCTGAACAAGTCCTGACATATAAGGAATGCCATAGAAGATAATCAGACAGTGTTACTTGTCAGATCCCTTCCCCTGCTGCTACTCTTATGCAAAACAATACAAAGCTGAAATGGGACGTTTCTCCTCTGGTTTCACAAAAACTGGTAGTAGGGGAATAATTGCAAGTGTTTTGTTAACAGTCCAGGAGTCAGGATAACATTACTCCTTGAAGAATTTGTGGATAATTCAGTGGTAAAACAACAAAGAGAACACTGTGGAGGTGGAAAAGATTGCTTAATAAACTAGACTATTAGAAACAGGATGCTTTAATAACAGCCCAATCCTTACTTATCTTTCTAGAAATGAGGATGAAAACCACAGAACTGAATAACCAAAAAGGTGCCTTAAAATACAGAGAATTCATAATAGATAAGCAACCAAGCAATAGCTCAGAATGGGATGATATAGAAAACCCCTGACATGCTTGCCGAAAGGTCACTGAGGGAGCAGAAGAGCTGATCTGTTGGACAGTGGAGGACAATGCTGGAACCTTGCATCAACTCTGCAGTCCTCATTTTCAGAAAGACGCAGTGAAGCTACTGGAAAGAGTAGAGAACAAATACAGAAGTGTTTTAAAAATGGGAAAAAATGCCTTCTGGTGAGAGATTTGGATCTTTCTGTTTATGAGGCAGAAGATTGAGAGGTGACTTGCTTATGGCATATATACCTTCTCAGGCAGAAAATAATGGATATGAAAGGACTCTGTAATCTAGTGGAGGAAGGTATAATAAGAACCAAAGGCTGGAGCCTGAAGCCAGATGAATTCAAATTGGAAATAAGGCACACACTTTTAATGCTGATAGCTATTAGCTATCAGAACACATTATAGAGGGAAGTGGTGGATTTTCTATCTCCTGAGATCTTCAAATCAAGATTAGATGACTCTCAGGAAGATATACTTTAGCTGCAGAGAAAATATTTGGCTCAAGGTAGGGATAACTGTGTGAAAGATAAGTGCCTGTGATCAAGAAGAAAGTAGATTAGATGATCTAAGAGTTCCTCTTTGCTTCTTACACTATGAAAATTTGAAAACCTGCAATATGTAGCTGGGAGTTAATCTGAGTCTTCCACCCCAGATTTAGCTCAATCAGATTACTGGTGCATTGAAGTGAAATTCATACCCCATCCCTAACTCTTTATATCCCTTTGTAGGATTTATCTGGAGGGAAGTCAGATTTATTGCTGTTTGCTTTCTTTGAGGATGCTGTTAAGGCAATGCTCCATGTTGGAGAAATAAATGGAGAAGATCTCCAACCACTGTTTAGACTTTCTTTCACACCTCATTTCTAGAAGAGTTTGAAAGAGATATCACTGTCTCTGGCATGTACTTTTAGCACTGTGGCATAGCAAAATGCAGAAAGATTGTGTTGACTGTACCACCTACTAGCTTCATTATTTATATGAGTTTGTATTTGCAGTCTTCACTCCCAAGCCACTGCAATTACTTAAAAATCCTTGGTTCATATGTGAGCAAATGTGTCAAAGAGAACAGTTTTGTAATTTATGGCATCCACAGATAGGTACAGAGAAATTGGAAATTTTTTATTATTTTAAATTACATCCTTTATTAAAGGGTGCTGTGTAGTCCACATAGGGGAAAAAAACACGAGAATATATTTTGTCTGATCCTGGCCTCCCATATCAGACAAGGGTATAATTTGGTTACGGGGCTTGTATTTTAAAAGACCACAGATTAGTAATAAGACTAACAAGAAATATAGGCTCTACTGCATAATCTCAGTTTTGGTGATATGGCATGCATTTTTTTATCTCAGATACTGGCTTAAAATTGCTGTTTTAAAGCCTGATTTTATGATGATGAGAGGAATAGAAAAAGGATATGCAAGGTAATGTAGGTTGGAAAAAAATAAAAGTTAAAAAGATTGGTTTAACAGGAAGGAAAAGAAAAACTCATTGCATGTTTGGAAACAAATAAAATGAACAGGTGAAATTATGGAGCAAAAGGACAAGTCTATGCACAACAATTCTATGGACTCTTAAGACATAAGTAATTTTATTTAACTTGAGCTGTCAGTGTCTGAAGTTGTCACCATAGATTCCCTCTAATGCCGAGAATGGAGAATAAGAGGTGCTTTTAAAACATGATTCAGCTTACCTGTTTTAGCCATCTACTTCAGGATAAGATGAATCACACCCTAAAGTGCCTATTTCTCTCCACTGATTATGAAAAGAGTCCAGAGTGACAACCTCAGATGTAGATGTCTCGGTTATAGATTTTTGTATTTTGTGGATGAATCCCACTATTAGAGCCTATAGATTCTGACACATCTTCACTTTTTTCCATAATTTCTCATTGAAAAAAACAGCTAGTATGGAAAAATAGAGGAGATACACATACATTTGTATCTGGTCCAATTTACTGTAGAATGGCTGGAAAATTGACATTATACGTGTCAAATGTTGACATTTTGATGAAAAGAAATCAACCCTCAAAATACTTCAGTTGAGAAAGAAAATAATTCCCTGTGGAAATACTGACATAAGGCTTCATGGCAATGATAGGTGAGTACTTCAGGCTTGCAACCTTCACTGCAGGATAGTTTCTGCCTGGACTACATACTCCAGGATTCATTCTTTTCCCTGCCATTGGTGATCCTGGTGGTGCTGCTTGGGATCCTCGTGGTAACAACAAATCACAAGAGATGAACCCAGCTAAGCAGCCAGAACTAGTCAGGGGAGATTTGGAGCATGAAGTAGTAAAATTACATGTTCTGCAAGGTGTCAAAGTGGCACAATTTTAACAGAAGTACATACGGTTTACATGCAATGATAGCAAGTTAATGTTTCAAACAAGCACATGACATTTTTAGAAAGAAAGTTAGTTTGGAATGAATAACCTGACATCTCAACATCCGGGCTGATTACACGGTATTCAAGGAAAAAGCTGAATTATGGTTGTATGCTTATTCCTTATTTTGCTGCTGTATTTCACAGCTCTCTGTAACCTAAGTCCCCACACACTTTCATAGGCTTATGATCATATTTTCATCCCTTCCCTTCCCTTCCCTTCCCTTCCCTTCCCT
>NW_016690240.1:473924-591916 GCF_001604755.1 Lepidothrix coronata | reverse complement strand
CCACACCTTCCCACACTTTCCCTCCCCACACCTTCCCTTCCCAAACCTTCCCAAACCTTCCCAAACCTTACCTTCCCAAACCTTCCCAAACCTTCCCAAACCTTCACTTCTCAAACCTTCCCAAATCTTCCCTTCCCAAACCTTCCCTTCCCTTTCTTTTCTCTTACTTCCTCTCTCAGCCTTTTGTTTTCTCTCTTGTCACAGAACTGTGGATGGTGCTAATGAACTTAATACTCATTTTACCAATGTCAAGTTGGTAAAAAGTACTTCCCAGTATGGAGAAGAGAACAGAAAAACACAAACAAATTGGATATGTTTGACAAGTTATCAAATCAAATTTAAGTGAAAAGATATGCATAAGTTAAGTTCAGAAACATCTTTGAAGATAAATCTTATGCATAACATTTCTAGACATAACATCACATTCAACTTACAGAGGCTGCATTACTCATGTGCATAAAATAGTAACCTTTGTGAATGGTCTAAACAAATTTTGCTCTTCAAGAAGCATATGACTCCTGATTCCAGCAGGAGGGAATTGAAAGGTAAGAAACTTAATTTCAGTATTTCCTTCAAAAGAAAATCTCAGTTTTAAAAAGAAGGCCAAAGGCTGAACAGCCTTTGAGATTTTGAGTTTCAGTCAGAGAGCTCTGCTGATGTTGCATTATTTTTCAATAAAACTAAGGTGAAGAAATAGGCTACTCTTAGTATTATTTGGAATTTAAAATCATCCACTTAGTATATGATAAGATGCAAATAAAAAATAGACTTTAATGATACACATTAGGCACAACCAAAAGCTGTAATGACATAGCCAAAACTCAGAAAAAATTGCCTATTAAATATGAATAATGTTTTGTATTTGATTATGTATTCACATATTATTTGTTTTTACAGATGTCACCTGGCATTTTCCCATACCTTTATCCCCTCTCTCTCTAACTTCCAAGCTACCTTCTCAGTCCAATGTCTTCCTCACAAGCGGTCCTTTAATTTGACTCCATTTTCACTCAGTTACGAAATCCTCTGTCAATTCACTGTTCACAGTAACAATCTCAGAATTTTTATTTGGGCTTAGACACCCTTAAACTGTCCTGATATCTCTTCTACCCATGAAGATCTCCATCTGATTTATTTGTGTGCCTTTTCTGTACTGGTTTTACTGGCTATGCCCTTTGCCAGGCTCCCTACCTCAGAGGGTAAAGGCTTCCTGCTTGCTTCCTAAAACCCACCCCAGTTCACTATTCAGTGGGATAGGTGTGCATGTGTGTGTGGACTAACTCCCTGCAGGTTTGGGACTGACTCTCTGGAGAGCAGCTTTGTTAAGGATCTGGGCGGAAGTAGCCTAAACATGAACCAACAGTTCATGTGCCCTGGTAGTTATGAAACCTAATGGTGTTTTGGGCTCTTTAACAAAATGAAAGGTTGGACCCTTCCAGCCAGGGTTCTTCTGTGGTTCTGTATTAATTGTGTTAGTGGTATTTTGAGGCAACAATTATTCTCCTATACTTGGCCAGATCCAGATATAGTGTTTGATGCACGCAAGACAAAAATAAGTATAATCCAGGGGCTACAGCACATTTCCTGTAAAGAATGTCTTTAGCAGTTGGGTTTCGTTCAGTCTGAAGAGGTTACTGCAGGGGGACCTCAGAGCCACTTATGAATAGGCTACTAAGATGGCAGAGATAAGTCTATCACTGAGGTGCATGGAAAGAGATCAAGAGATAATAGGCTTAACCAGAATGGCAGAGATTCTGAGTCTATATAAGGAAAAACTTTTTAAGTGTGAGGAAAATAAAGCACTAGGGTAGGTTGCCCAGAGACGCTGTGGAATCTGCCTCTGGAGGTTTTCAAGACCTGACAATCTGGCTTGTGAATTCAGTGTTGACCTTGTTCTTAGCAGAAGGTTGGACTAGACATGTCCTGAAGACCCTTTCAAACCTACATGAGTCTGTGATACGATGAAACCTCTGTTGAAAATGTTTTCCCAAAAGTTCCTTACTTGTCCGAGTTAGAATGGGTTTGGATTTATATCAACATTATGAGTTCTTTTAAAATTTCAAGCCTTTGCTCTCAGGCACAGAAGACTTGGAGCACTTCAAAGGAAAGACTGCCAGAATTTTTTCAGTGTATACAAAACAAGATTATCTCCCTGGAATCATTGTTGGATACTACTGAGTAGATTTGTCTGAAGTGTTTGAAGAAAGTAAAATGAAGTCCGAGGCAAAATGAACGTAATAAAAAAGTCTGATTCTCAGACTCTTGGTGGTCTACCACTAGTGCTACCAAAGTTGCTGCTAATCCTTCACAACCACAGTGAAAGCTCAGCTCCCCATACCACCAGCTAGACATCACATGTAGATAACCAGGCAATTTGCCAGACATTAGTCCTTTTTGAATGGGAAGTCTTGGTTTGGCAAATAAAGAGGTAAACCAGAATATAGCCTATTTTATCATCTGTTCTTATTGGTTTTAAGTGGTTTTGCATGGGATTAATAATTTAATGTACTGACCAGTTGTAAAAATTATGCCTGGTATCAGCTGTAATCTTATAACTGTATTTCTCCTCTCTCTCCGTGTCCCTCACACATCTAAAAAATTTATTACTGACCAGCTGTAAGATTTTCCTCTGAGATTCCTATAGTATTTTCAAGTATGTGTGATTATCTAAGAGATGAGTGCTAACATCTAGAAAAGTTAATAAAAAATGAAAACAAGGCTACATCTATAAGTAAAGATAGAGGATAGCCAGCAACAGAAAGAGAAAATAGGGTGCATTTTGTCATTTTTTATGACGCATAAGGTGAAAGATAGAGCAATGTTGATTAGGCTTGGAAGCTGGGGGTTTCTTATAGAAAAATGCCTAATTAAAAAAATGAATTGCAGAATAAATTAAACTGCAACCTGATGGGAAGTATCTAGAAAATGAAATAAACAAAGAAAAGAAAAGCTGAAATATAACACCTTCAAAAAGTATTTTCCTGAATGAAATCAGCATAGAAGAGAAAGGGAAAACAGAAAGATACTTGCCTGCATGTGTTTGAATGGTTATCAGAGACAAGAGTGTTGATTAAACTCATAAATGGTGTTATATTTGGAAGGTCCTTTGGGAGTTAAGAAACTGTATGTACTCTAAGCCTTACAGCTGATGTCAATAGTTTCAGTCCATATTTTCTGAAGAAGCCAAGGAAAAGCCAATCAGTTTGTAAGGTGTTCAGAATGGGCAGAATTACAGCAGAAAACCCAACTAGAGCTACAGATTTATGTGCAGCAATTTTCAGGTCTGTAATAGGCAATGGACTTCCTTGTATTAGAAGGGGCAAGTGAAAAACACCTTTAAAGTCCTGAAAACAGGAGTGAAAATTTGTAAAATTACTTTCAGAAAATCTGCCAGATTTTTCCTAACTTCAGGGATGCCACACTGCTTCTGCTGTAAGTATTCACCTGAAAAGCACAAAGACTCCATCAGACAACTCTATGTTCCTTGTGACTTTAGTTCATTTATACAAGTGAGGTGTGTGATGGCCTCTTATTGAATATTGGTTTGAAATTTAACTCAGTAGGGTTCTCCTTATCCATACCAATGCCTTGCACATTTCTGACTCACCTCACTTGAGTTTGAAGGGTTGTTTCAGGGTAGTAGCTTCCACAGTCCTTCCTCACTAGACATTTCCAGGTGGATATTGACATTAGTTCTTGTAGTCCAGGAATTTAGGGGCAGACATAAGTGATGGCATGCTTTGCCCTGAGTGAATACTGTGCATGTAACTGTCCGCAGCACTGCAGTCACTAGCCAGACCACCGTTTCCTGAGGCCTAGATAAAAATATTTCCTTCACCACAATGACCCTAGGGGAATGAAAAAAAAAATCAAAACCAAAACAAAACTGAACTTTCCATACAGACCTTTTATTTTAAACAGCCAATGTTATATTTCTGCCAAACTTAGAAGGTGTTTTTGATTATGTAGCTTTCAACTACCATGGAATTAATATAGAAAAACTTGTGTTCTTCAGGGAGCCCTGTCATACATCTGCAAAATAAGGTTCTTTTTATGTACCTACACATTAACATTGACATCCACTCCCTCATTTAATTAACAACATTTGAATGTTGTTTTCTTTCATGTAGTAATTGTATTTTTTTCCTAAAATGATCTCTCTTTTTGTAGAGAGATACAATTGGAAAATGTCAAGATTTGTCCAGAAAAAAAACAATAAGGGGTTCCTTTTTGCCTCATGGTTTTTGAATCTGGCCTTTCCTAGACTGTTTTGAGAAAAAATCTGATGTGGGAAATGAACCTCTAGATTTTGACATGAGGGGAGAACTTTCTAAATTTTTTTTCTTTCTCTCGGTAAGTGCAAAGCTAACATGCTGGGTCTGGAAACTTTCATGTCTTTAGGACCCTGGTAGCAACTATAAATAGTTGTGGTTGTTAATGTAGGTACACATGCTGGAGAATCTAGAACACGTATTACATGTTTACGAAGAAGTTCAATTCCAAAGAAGGAGCAGCTAAAACTGCATTAGTAATGCTTCACTTTAACAAGCAGATAAAGGATATATCGTGGAGGAATGCAATCCAGTGTTCACTACCTACTTGAATTTCTTTAATAAAGCCAGCGACCTCATGAATATTAAAATGAGTCCTGGGTTATGTGTCCTCATGTAAGGTATTCCTCTTGTATCTGATAAATAGTGTCTCTGCAGTTATTAAAAAGAAGAAAAGAGAGGAAAGTAAGGTTAGATCACAGGGGAAAGGTCAACCTGTTGGGAGGGTTCTTAGTACTCTTTGTTCAGTACTTTATCTAAAGAAGGAGGAGATAATGTGTAAATAGTTTGTGTTTTTTAAATTAGAATTTAAGTGTATGAAAGGGAATCCTTCCATTTATGAAACATATATGTGTGTACAGTAAGAGAACATTGTAGTGAGTTTTGTGGTTTTTTACTTAATTGAAAAATTTCTTCAAATTAAATACTTTTACAGATAGGTGATAATTATTCTCTTATGATAAGCCTAGTCTTTTCTAGTAATTTGTCTGGTGATTAAAATATGTATATAATTATCATAGTAAGAGAGTAGACGAACTTTGCAGCTGGAACAAAAATAAACTTTTTGAGTAGCTCTGGGATAAGATATCTGGACATTTCTCCAAAAATCCCTAATAAAAAAAATAATTTATTCTGAACATTTTTTTATTGAATTAGTGAAATTATTTAATTAATAACCTTATTTTTGTGTGAGGTTTCCTAGAAGTGGAAATTTCTAAAGTTCAATCATAAACAATTTTGAATATCCTTTCCAAGAAATTCGGAAAACTAATAGGAAGAAAAGACTTGTAACAGACATTTTTAACTACCTGTTAAAATGAAGAAATTCTTCCAAATGAAGAAATAAAAGTTCTGAACGGTTGTATGAGCAATATCAAAAAGCATGTTATGCTGAAGGTTTATTTCCAGCTCAAATTCTGGCACTTTTCTTAGCATATATTACCTTTCTTTGTCTCTCTCATCAGTCCCCACAGTCATTTGCCTTGAAAAGAAGACATTTTGCACTGTTTCCAGAAGAAAAGTATTTTTGATCAATTAGGTCAGAAACAGCTTCTGTATTTTTGAAACAAGACCTGTGAAAAAAAATTAAAAGCATCTTACAGGTAGTAGTTTATCCCCTTTAATACCTCCATTAATATTAAATAAATCCTGTAAATATGGTGTCTTGGTTTTGGAAAATATATTAATTGGGTGTGTGTCAGGAATAAAATCCAGGAACTCACTTTTAATATTTCCTAAATCAAAAGCTTCTTGTTCTTAACAGCTAGCCCATTTAGATTTTCCTTCCAATTGCCCCTTCCAAAAATCAGCTCCTTCAGCTGACTGCTGCACTCCAGTGCTGTCTGTATAGGTTACAAGCAGTGAAATACATTACAGCCATCCTCGTTTATACTTGTCCTGGTGTCAATGTTACTTCCATAGATGGCTGAAAAAATACACAATTTTTCTTAATGCTCAGAGCCAAATTTACTACCAAGCAGCTCTGTAAACTGCAATGAAGTGCTGAGGTTTTTTTGGGAGTCTGACCCAAAGTACCTTTCAAAAGCAAAAGAAGACTCTGAACATGAGTCTTTTTCTGATTTCATATATTTCAATGTAAATCACACACATATATTTGAAAATAATTATATAAATGCATGCAAAGTTGGTTAATTTTATTAAGGATTTTTATTATCAACTCTTAGGTCCTTTGGTTAGTAGTCTATGTTTTGGACATTGCTAGGCAATATTTACTGATAAAGTAGGAATCATGTAACACTAGAAGACAAATCTCTTAAAAGCCCACAACTTCAAATAAGTTTTCTTAAATGTACTCCTATGGACAGACCCATTACAATCAATGAAATTACTCATGTGCATAAATTTAAGCATATGCAAAAGTACTTGAAGACAGGAGATTTAGCTCTTAATTATTTTAGGTCACTGAAGGAAATGGAGGCCACCGTGTCTCCCAGAACAGGTGACAAATCTGCTTAGAAAGGTAATATGGAAGTGGCATAAGGAAACGATGTATAAAGCAGTCTCATCCAGGAATACATAAGCACACTGAAGCTGCCATAAAGGATACAGCTGGGGAATGGCTGATCTAGGTAATTATATCACAAAATCGCTAGAGGAGACATCCCATACAAATTTTAGAAAATACAGATTAGGGACTCAGGTAGCTGCTGGATGCATAATTCACTCCAAATAATTTGTTAGACAAATCTCATCTCCTTTTTCTATTTGTGAATTGTACAAGAGCGGTTTATGATTTTCTTAGATTTATTATTCAGAATTATTCCCTGAATGAAGGTGTATCATTTATGAACACTTCACCGTGAGTGTTTGATATTCAAAATTTGGCATTCAATATTGTTATGTCAGTTAGTCGGCGCAGAACACATCACATGTTGTGTTTCTCTGAGTGGAAGTAACTCAAAGTCAGGTTTTCTATTGTAAACCATCATATTTCAGAATTCAAAAATCATTTTCTACTCCCATTTTTCAGTAATCACAAGGCATCTCACAAACATTCTGGCTAAAGGCACATTTGTTCAAAATTAAAACATTATTTTCATGGAATTATTTTGTCCTATTATGTCTCTATTTATGTCCTATAATGTCTCTACTACTCAACTATAACAAGAAGGTTTATCAAAAGATATACCATCATTTAAAACCCCAAAATAACAGGGATAATTTTGTCCAGCTGTATAATCCCCCAGCTGGGATATTGTGGAATGTCCCATGCCTTATTCATCAGTCTTAATGTGTTAAGAACAAAACTTCCAAAAGTGACATCAATAATGACTTAAACTTCTAACTGTCTAAAATCAGTCAGAGGAAGTGTTTGAGAATGAAAAGGCTCGTATACGTCTTTAGAGTATTTTCTCGTGTGCTCATAAAATAAGAGATTTCTATCTTTGTCCTGTTTCTGGAGAGCTATTTCCCATAACATGGAACAAAACTTTTTTGTAGTTCTGCTGCTGGAAAATTCATGATAAATAGAAGATTGTAAAAACATGGGTAAAAAAAAAGGGGGGTGGGGGAGGAAACATCTTGAAATAGCTCCTGGCTCCTATTTTTTTTTTGAGGAGGAATAAAATGGCTAAAGAATCAGAAGCGATATATATAGAGAAATCATAGTGCTCTTAACACTAGCAATATTTAGTAATTTCTTAGCCCTGGCTTGCAGTCAGTCATCCTAATCATCTGCTCAGAACCGAACTTCTTCTTCAGTGTAGTTGAACTATATCAACAGAAACAATTTTTTCAGGGAGAGTAAATGTACTGCTATGAACAGTTTGATGAAAGACTGAATCTTTGTGTTCCTGGAAAGTAAGTCTTCCTGTAACAAGCAGCTAATGTTTGAACATGTCAAAGCAAGCCTTTTAGAACAGGAGATAAGAGCGCTTGAATGATTATTGCAAAGTAGTAACTGGCCCAAAAGAAAATGTTGTGTACAGTAATTTATTCTGGGAGTTACATTTTCCTCAGACTTGAAAAGATCTTTACGGTGAGTCAGTACATTGGGTTTCACTCCCACTCTCATTTGGGAGAATTGGGTCTGAAATACCCACTGTACAAGGAAATATTTTATTCCTACAGGCAATGTTATTGGCATAGACAGTGATCAGATAATGGTCAGATCCTTATTAGGAATGGCTCATAACATAATGTCAATCTGAGGTGGGGTGTTTATTCATGGTTTTAATTTTAACTATGCTGTTAAATGCTACGCTGCAGAAGCTTTAATGTTTAAGCAACTATATTAATCTAAAAGTACTGTTATTGATAAAAATTTTTTCTTTTTGAATTGGGGAATAACACACCATCAGAAATCTTTTATTGCTGGCATAAGTTACAGCTGTGCTAGAGGGGATAGCTACACTAACCTAGTGTCACTGTCTCAGCATGTGGCCTGTTCAAAGTCATTGTTTACCCGGACTTTCTACCATATGGAGTTATCAACATTTTCTTACAGAAACCTCAGTGCTGCTTTGTACTTCCAGAATGACAATACAGCAAGAGAGACTTTGTTTTCTCTTTTTCTCCTTTGAAAAAGTAAAAAAAGAGAAGGAAATATGGGAAAAGAAAGTAAAAGAAAGAAGAAGGTAAAGAAAAATATAAAAGAAAGAGTTCTCTCTTCTCTTAGTAATCCTGTCCCATTAGAAATGTATATCATAAATTAACATGTATAAGTATATACATATATTAATATATTGTAAAATCTCATATTTTGGATATCTCACTCCTTGCTCTAAAATGCCTGAATCTGACCATGGTGGCAATTTCACCTCTGTGAAAAGGAGTAACTCTTTCTCTGAGAGGTACCCCATGATTGTCCTGTGGGCTGGACCAGCCTCTGCACCCAGCAATGCCTGGGCAGAAAACATGCTTCTTTAGCACATACGACATCCTGTAAGCCCCAACACACGGGGCTTTCTTAGGTGGTATTAATATGTAAGTAGGTGGTTAGGACCCTGCCAGGCATTTTTGGGCATGCTGCCGAAGGCCCTGGTGTGGGTTGTGTGCAGGCACAGTGTGCTCTTGTCTGGTCCTGGGAATGCATTTTGAGCAAGTGAGGTAGACAAACCTCTGGAAACCTGAGTAAGGCAAACTGTTCCAATTCATGTTAAAAGGGGAAAGCAAATGAATAAACATTATAAATATTTGTTAGTCCAGCAAAAGCAAAAAGCATTATTTCATGCACAATAAAGAGTAAGAGAAATAAAAGCTAAGTAAGAGTAAAGGGAAATTTTGAGCCCTCCTCTCCATCAAGAATACCGTAAAAACACCTATAAAGATTCAGATGTGTGTAGATAAATGAATGTACTTCAAGAGTCTTTGTGAGCATGTGCACAGAGCTCCTAACAAAATGATGCATGGTGAGAAAAATATCACTTTGATAAATCTGAATGTTTTCCCAAAATTTGACAAATGTTTCTCTATTAAAAATCTGATTTGAAGAATATTTCCTTGGTCCACTCTAGGGCTGTGAAGTCTTCCATATTTACTGCTGAAGAAAGAGAAGCCTCGAAAACTTGAGCTGCAGCTCCTCAAATCTGGGCTTCAGAAGAGTAATAATGTAGCAGTTCCAACACAAAATGGTCTCTCAAGGCTTTTATGCCAGCAAGACCTACAAAGTAACTGGGTGGGAGTTCAGTAGTGGCTGCATTCCCTTCTGTCTGCCTTCCATGTGTGTTGCAGATGCATGCATATTCTGGTTCTGGAACATCACCTATCCAGGTTTCTGAAATGGGATTTTGAAACTCCAGTTGGTGAAAGATTGCTGAATATTTGATTTTATAATTAAGATGAAAGGAGATACCACATCAAAATACTGTAAGAAAAAATTGTGTTTTGCATAATTATACTCTAGCCTCCTTGGTGTTTTCATAGATCATTGATTAACTACATACAAGGAAACCTTCCTTTTTCAAGGAAATAACATGTATATATATAATTTTTTAGTCCCCACAAACACAGTAGCAATAGTTGAGATGGTGTGGAGATAAGCTTCTGATAGGGCTTTGGTATTGCTGGTGGGAGTATTCAGTTACTGGAACAAGTCCATCCTACGGATAATATAGCAAAATTACTCCAATGGCTAACATTGGTGGGACTAGGACAATGATTCAGATAACATAAAGCCACATACAAATAACTATGAAGATGGGAAGCATATGTGGCTGTATGGAAACTCAAAGCAGCTGGTGGAACAACTTAAGAGTAGAAAGATCAAAGTTACAGATATAACCAGTTAGATCAGAAAACTCCAGCAAAAGGACTAGTAGTAATAATGGACAATATACTGAACAAGGAAAAAAGACCGTGCTGTCACAGAAAAGACAAATGCTATGCTAGGTTGTGTTAATTGGAGCATCACGTATAATACAAGAAAGACAGTTTTTCCACTCTGTTTGATTCGGCTGAGCTTCATCCAGAGAGCTGCTTTTAGTTTGGGCTAACACATTTTTCAAAGGATACAGACAAATAAAACGGACTTAAGAGAAGGACATAAAAAATGATAAGAGATGTTGAAAATAAGGCTGAGGAGAAAAGCTTAAGAGGCTGTGATATGTTCAGGCTAGAGAAGAAAAACCAAAAGGGAGGCACAGCAACTCTTGATAATTGCATAAAGGGGTGTTACCTGGAGGAAAGGGACCAATTGTTCTCATTAGTCATTGGGGACAAAACAAGAAGGAATGGGCTTTAGATGCAACATAGATAACAGGGTTAAGTATTAAGAAAAACTTTACACTGCAGGAACAGTTAGGACGTGAAGCAAACCAACTAGAAGTTTTCCAGACTCACCTCCACTGCAGGATTGGAAGGCCAGACCTAATGTCGATCTATCAGCAAGGGTTTAAGTTTAATGAAATCAATCCTGACAAAATGAGGGAAGGAGAAAAAAAGACTGGGCTGAATGACCTGCATGGGGTATGTTTGCTGGTAATTAGCACTCTGATTCTCTGACCCTGTGCAGTACAATGAGAGGTTTATTTGTTATTGTGAAATTTTTTTCCCCTATCTGTAATGCCTGTCTTCATCTGAAAGAGAAAATGCAGACGTGTTTTCTAGACTTAAATTAATACTGATATGCATCTGCCTAATGCATTTAGAGGGGTGACCATGTTTCGCATCCTCAGAGCAGCCAGTGACTGGTGCGCATTTAGGTGTCAGCTGGGAACAGAAGTTTTCATATCTTCCAGACACAGGGTGACTCTTGGGTCTAAATAGTGTCTGATTGTGCCTGACACCTTTCTGCAGCCTGCTTCAGGCAAGGGTAGGATTTGTCTTTAAAGCCCTGTATTGCGTTTGCATGGCCAGGTTTTGGTAGAAGGGCTGGGAGGTGGCTATAAGGGTGGCTTCTGTGAGAAGCTGCCAGAAGCTTCCTCCATGTCCTGCAGAGCCAATACCAGCCGGCTCCAGGATGGATCCACTGTTGGCCAAGGCTGAGCCAATCAGGAATAAGAGTAACACATCTGTGATAACATATTTAGGAAGGAGAAAATAAGTTATTAGGCAGATGAAATTGCAGCCAGAGAAGAGCAGAGTGAGAACATGTGAACAACTCTGCAGACACCAAGGTCAGTGGACAAGGAGAAGGAGGAGGTGTTCCAGGCGCCAGAGCTAAGGTTCCCCTGCAGCCCGTGGTGCAGACCATGGTGAGGCAGCTGTGCCCCTGCAGCCCATGGAGGACCACGGGGATGCAGAGACACACCTGCAGCCTGTGGAGGAGACCCACATCAGAGCAGGTGGATGCCCGAAGGAGGCTGTGACCCTGCGGGGTGCCCAAGATGGAGCAGGGTCCTGGTGGGGACCTGCTGATGTGTGAAGAGAGGAGCCCACGCCAGAGTAGGTTTTTCTGGTAGGACTTGTGGCCCTGTGGGAGATCCATGCTGTAGCAGCCTGTGCCTAAAGGACTGCACCCTGTGGAAAAGTGACCCACATCACAGCAGTTCACAGAGCTGTTGCCTGTGAGGTGGACTTACACTGGAGTATTTCATGAAGGACTGTCTCCCATGGGAGGGACCCTATGCTGGATAAAGGGAAGGACTCCTCTCTCTGAGCAGCAACAGAAACAACCTGTCATTGAACTGACCATAACCCCATTCCCCATCCCTCTGTGCCACTGGGGGCGGAGGAGGTAGAACCTGGGAAGGAGGGATGGGTGGGGGGAAGGTATTTTTTAAGATTTATTTTACTTCTCATTCTCGTGTTCTGATTCTGTTAGTAATAAATTTAATATTCCCACTTTGTGCCTGTTTGGCCCATGATGGAGATCAGTGAGTGATCTCCCCCGGTCCTTATCTCAGCTCATGAACCCTATGTTATATTTTGTCTACTCTGTCCAGTTGCAGAGGGGAGTGATAGAGTGACTTTGGTGGGTGCCTGGTGTCCAGCAAGGGTCAACCCACTAAAGACCCTTTTGAGCCTTCACCTCCATACTTTCCATAAACTAGTAAAAGCACAGTTTATACACTAAACACACCCTTTCTCTGCTTGGAGCATGGCAAATGCTAAAGTAAATTTCTTTCAGGAACACAGATCCCCTAGCCCTATACTACCTGCTCAATCAGCACCATATATGTAACTTGGGCTGTTAAAACTCAAGATAAAAGCACTGTTCATCAGCATCTGTGAAATGAGCATTAGGACCAGTATCAAAATCCAGGACACTGGCTGTTTATATTAATGACAAACTTTTTCAATTACTCTAGAGCAATTCCCATGTATGAATGCAAATCAGATTAGTACTTAAGCCAAAATTCTGAGGTACCAATACACAATTAAACAGAAAGGGAAAGTGGGGTGTTTTTCTTTTCGTTGCCTACTGCACTGAAATACTAAGTGTCCTCAAACCACTGCTTAATGACATAGACTGGAAATGAAGTAGCTGAACGAACCCCCTATACGGACATGTTCTGCCAACAACCATTCCAGTGCCAGCAATAAATTCCCAGACTAAACAGTTTAAATTTGGCATTCTCATTTGTGATGCTGTGTTTATGCTACACTCAAGAGATTGATTCTCTAAATTCGAAGTATTCTAGCAAATGAATTATTAGAAATATGAAATTCTGGATGACAAACATATGTCTACAGTGAATTAATCTGATATTTGAATACTGTTCTTATGAAGAGAAATTTGTGGTTGTTTGAACAATAATACCTACATTCAAGGTCAGTCAGGTTTCCATTCTAATTCCTACTTTCAGGAGACTAAATACAAAGCTGACTGAGCCTGACAATCAGCTCTCAGATGAGACAAGATGCTTTTTTTAGTAACCAATGGAAATAATTTTTTTTGGAACCAAATCTTTGTGATTTTTTTTTTTCTAAATTTCACCTGATTTAAAAAAAGAAAATATTTCCCTTGTATAACTAAAAGTGTTTTGAATTTAAATTGGAATTTGTCAAAAGTCTAGCTCAGAGTAGTTTAGGTATTCCAACAAGGAAAAAGGAAGAACTATGCTTGAGAATGGACTGCAAAACAAAACAAACATAAAAAGCTTCATAAGCACTTTTAAATGTGGACTTAATATCCATGTGTAGCAGCTGGATTGACACAATGGACCCTAACGGCTCCTTCAGGTTCCTTTCATATTGTGTTATTCACTCTGCAGTCAGAGTACCAAAGACAACATTTTTAGGAAAAAGGCCTACATTTTTGCAAACAGCTGCATGTAGACAATGACACAGGCAATGTTATCATATGACTGTCACAGTAGAAAAGTGCTCTTGTTTAATGGAAATATTTAGTGTCCGGACATAAGGTCGTCCATGGGTAACATGGGATGCAAGTCAGAGCACTGTTTGGTCCAGGGCAGTGCAACCTTTAACTGACAGATTCCATAACCAAAAATAACGTAGCCTTGCCCTTTATTTTCTCACTTGCCAGTTTCCAAAGACCATTCAAATTTAAAAAACGTAGCTTACATAACTAAGCTCATTTTCTGTTAGAAATTATGAAAGATGTTTAGGATTTATTGAGTAGTTTTATCTGATTTATGAAAATCACTTTCGTCCACTCTTCTATTACAGGTGAGTGTACTGTACTGGGAATACTGAGCTAATGCCCTTGAGGAAGACCATGTGACTGCAATTATGTATGAATTAACATGTCACAAATTTGAAGCTTTGAGAGAAACACATTTCCCAGCTGCACATTTGTGACTTCTGAGTTTGTAAATGAAACACATGAAATAATGACTCGCTCTTCCTCTCTGTTCCTCTTATATACTGGTTAGTTTACTTGCTAGATATGTAAAGACAGGCACAAATACTTACGTAGATATTTATCATTCACAAGGAGTGTAAATTAAACATGCCATTACTTTATCAGCTATGATAATAAATGCTTGACACCAGACTGGATTTCTCTACAAGTGATGTTATCATTGTTTTTAATACATCGTTTGCCTTTAGAGATATAGAAATAATTTCTGAATGCTAATGCTGCTAAAAGACAACACAGTGCAGGAGTAAAACCCTGCAAATAAAGACTGAACTGCATTATAAAGCACAGGAATATGTGCTTAGTCAATGCTTTAACTTAATTTGTGCTCTGGGAGCTAAACAATAATTTGACTGATATTATTAGATACATACTTTTTTGGTTTGTCCTGAAAACTTAAAAGTCAAGCTGAAATCAAACTCAGATGTCTTAGTCGATAGCACAAACATAAAGGCAAGAAATAAATGTAGAATACATATGGTTTTGCGGTCAAATATAAACAAGTGTAGCAGATACACATACATATATATTTGTTAGCTGACTACGTAAATTGAGATGAAAGCCCATTTTCAAGCATGACCTGTGATAAACAAATGCATATAAATAAACAATAAACCAAGATAACACTAGAATAACATCAATTAAAACAATTACAACAACTTCTAGTCATCACGAAGTATTGTTTCAGTTCCATCTTAAAACATGAAAAGCTCTCGATTGTTCTTAAATCAACTGGTAACTGATTCCACATTTGTGGAGCCTTGAAACAAAAAGCTTTTTATCCCTATTTTGTATTCATTCTAGGGCATGGTAGTTCCACAGCATGAATAGAGTGTAATGTATAAGCTGCTCTAAAGGAAAGCAGCAGGTTGAAATAGTGGTCACTGATTGACACAGTACTCTAATTGTTATTTTATATCCATATTTTAAAAGTAAGACTTTGTAGGAGAAAAAAAAAATCATATCTAAAGTTGACACAACTGGCAAGTTGAAGTGAAATTCAGATTGATGGAATTTTACATAGCATTTGATATTATGCCAGATATACATTTGTAAGTACAGAAAAAAAACCCACAAAATCCCATAACTGAATATAATGTAGGAAAAAAGGCTTGGAATTCTGATAATCAGTCTGTGCTATTACCTAGAATACTTAAACTGCCTCTTCATGCCCATTTGAAGACAGTGGGGTATAGAGGAATTTAAAAGTGTTATACCTATGTGTTTGTCTGTGTATAAAATGTGCTTATTAGCTGTCTTTTTCTTTAAACATTCTTTTCTGTCCCTCAAAGCCATTTTTTTTCAGGTATTGATTTCCATGTTTTCCCTAGATAAGTCTTCAGGAGTCTGGAGAACTGCTAGGATTATGACAACAAAAGGGACAACAGATTGGAAGCTGTTTAATGACAGGAGGATGGGACATTTAAATAATACCCTTTAATTTTATTTTTTTCCCCCATACACACTTACAGGACTTAAAATCTTGACAAACACATAGAAAAAGGCTCAGTCAGCCCTTTGAGAAAGAGCTCTGAATACTGCCAGTTGCAAAGTTCCCTAAAAAGTCTTCATGAAAAGGAGGGGGTATCAAGATTTGATACTGTTAAAAATAAAACAAAGATAAGAGTGAGAAAGTTCAGTGGCTGTTGTTTTTTATAAATTACGAAGGCATTGTAAAGGATAGAGTAAAAAGAAGCATTTTTTACCCTTTTCCATACTTTTATAAAGGTCAGATTCAGGGGATTGCTGCGCTTCCACTGAACCCCCCAAAAAGAATACTCTGAGAATAGAAAAAAGAAGGGTGGCATGCCTAGAAAGACGAGATGTCTGTGTGAGAAAGGCGTTTTAGAAAAGAGCCTGTCGCCCACAAAGTACTGCAGCTTAAAGTACTGCAGCTTAAAGTACTCAAAGCTGCATCTGAGGCAAGCCATGGCTCCTGCAAACAGACAGAAGGGGAGGCCTGTGTTGTACCCTCCAGTGTCCATGTTGTTGGTACCCATCCCTGGGGAGGGCAGGATATCACCTGCTCACCCTTTCACAAGCTTGTGAATGAATCATGCCTTGGCCACAGCACTGCCACAATTTGTTACCACTCAGCATCAGCCACTTCCCTTGTGTGAACAGAGGAACAGTGCAGAAATGGTACTTTTACAGAGAGGGAACTGATGGGATGGAGGAAAAATGTCTATGTGTGTGGATTCATGACCCTGGTCCTGCAAATCTGCTGGACCACAGCCTTGCAAATGGAGTAAGAGGACAGTAGGTCACACTTAATACTTTTGCAGAGATAGCTCACTTTCCAATCACTCTGAGCCCTACCTCCCATGCTGCCGTCTGCCACAATGCCCTTTTATTCTAGTTTCTTACTAAGGATGAGGATTTTGAAATCTAACGCCATGTCTGTCCAAGAGGTGAACCATGCTATTTTTAGCTTCCCAGCACCTGCAAAGGCACAGAATGAAGCTGCCCTGGAAAGCAAGCAGTTTGGTCAGCCAAGCTGCCTGCAGTTGCTAACAGAGTCCTGTTTTATCCTCACTGTTACACACTTACACAAAAATCTTGTGTTTTCCTCTGTGAATTGAAAAAATTTTCCAGAGGGAAAAACAAAACACCAAGATCAAAAACTTGGACCCAGTGAAAGCAAAGGGACCAGTCTGCATCCTGATTCTCACCCTAAATATCAGGGAAGGTTTTTATAGTGGATCTACCTATCATTCGTAGTCTGATATTTAAATCTTGCAGAAGACGAAGGACTTAAAAATAAAGAAAAAGAGATATATTTTGTTTTGTTCATTCTTCTGGAGCAAACAAATATGAAATATGTATGCATCGAATTATGCAGTGAAGTAATAATTGTAGTAATAAAAACAATGATTGGGTTTAGGTTCAGACACATCATGATGAGAATATAGTGCTACAGTTAGATTCTGACTAGTGAGAACTGATCTAGTGAGAACTCTGATCAGAATTGAGTCTTTCTCAGAATCACTGTAGGGAGTGTAGAAAAATAAAAATTATCTGAGTTTAGAAAGGACAGACGGAAAAGTAAAAGATTAATATTACAGTCTCATGGAAATAGAAGGGTGTCTGTGAGTGAAATAATGATATTCAGTCTGCAAGTTCTGTAGATTGTCAACACCAAAGCATTGCAAGGGAGAATTCTGTTTATTGGAACGTACACTTAATCTGATTATATTATCCCTTAGTATTTGGATAGTCCTGGAGTCCTAAAGTCCAACAAACCAAAATAAAAGTAAATGAAATTAGAAGCAAAAAATCATTTGGAGAAAAGTTACACAGTAGGAGAAAATTGGCAAAAAATAGGTCAACTTTTGAGCTTGGCATACATAACCACAGTTATTTACCTTTCAGCTGTGCACCTTCATGAAGATCCACTTTTCTGAAATCTGGATTCAGAGAAACGGTCTGACTCAGTACCAGTACCTCACCTAATGGGTTACCAATTACAAGAGACTCTTTTGCTGTAACATGATAACCGTATGTTAACTCCACTGGAAACTAGAATAGCGCTGCAGAAAGCTTGAGCTACTGCTGAGGCATTATAACTTTACAACATGGTTGGTCAATAACTTATCTCCAATGGGTCTCAGAAATGGCAGCTGTAACTGTCTCTGGTTCTGTAACTTTAGTGTCTTTATTGTTCACACAGTTCCTTCCCTAGCATAATCCTATGATTGCTGATAGGAACCAAATACTCTTGTCTGAGTATATCTAGTAGTTTTGACTTTAATTAAACACAGTGTATCTTCACAATGGAAGAAGGTAAAAAGGTAAGAAGAATTCTCCAAACTTTAAATTGTTTCTTTCTACTCATACAATGGGAAACAAGAATATGTCTTTTTTGCTGAAAAACTGTGTTTTTTTTTTGTTGTTTGTTTTTTTGGGTGGGTTTTTTTTGTGTTTTTTTTTTTTTTTTTTTTTGTTTTTTTTTTTTTTTTTTTTTTTTTAAAGAAGCTACTTCTGATACAGCAATCACATTTTACATTAATTAACCCAGAAATCACTACAAGAGAAATCTTTTTTTCAGTAACTGCACTCCAACCTTGAAATTTCAGCCAAATTCTTTAGTTAAGATATTCCAAAGACAAATAATAAATCTTTTTTAAATCTCATAGCAGGAAAGGTTTTGTTCAGAAGCAAATGAAATTTTAAGAAAGGGCACTTGGGCACTTGTAGACATGAAAGTAAGCCAAGAAGAGTCCTTATGTGACTGCCATGGTCAGTCAAAAAAGGTTGAATTCCTGTCTTAGATGAAATCATGATTTTCTGTATGAAGTGCCTAGTTTCTGTGAAAGAAGAGAGTGAAGTTATCTACTTCCCAAAACAAGAAGGGACTAGTGACTGAACAGCAGCCAGGAAAATCTGGGACCAGAAACCCAGGCAAAGTAATAGCTAGAAGCAGTTGTGAGAGAACCTCTGAAACCCATATATAATCTGAGAGGGTATAAAGGATGCCTATACTGAAGATGCAGGAGGGAGGAGAGGACTATAGAGTCTTGATATCTTCTAGCAACATGGCATTGAGGTAGAAAGAATCAGCTTAATGTAAGACAGCTGAGGTGGAAATAGGGTCAAAGCTGTTCACCTAGTGCAGTCAGACGTTTGCTGGGTAATCTCAGTTAGGCTGAGTGATCTGAAGCATGGAATAGGGTCCCAAGCATTTTAAGGATTCCCCAAAGTCACAGAACATCCACTTCTTTGCCTAATTTTAAGTACTTGAAAGACAAGTATAGGTTAGGAGAACAATTATTCAAAACTCCCTATAGAAGAGAAACACATTTCCTAAGAGTAAATTCTATACTAGATAGGTTAACCTTATTTCAAGAGAAATTAATATCTCTGTTATTGGTTATAGAGCAAGTTGAGGGAAACTAAGAGTCAGCACATCTGTGATATGCATGGATATTATATTTTGGCCTTTGTAAAGAAGAGAAAGTTTAGTGACATTGGAAGTTTCTAAGAAGAAAAAGTTCATGATTCTAAATTTTGGAAGAAGAAGGTGTTTTTGCAACTACTTTATGGAATGAAAGTGGTGACACTTTGGTGAACCTAGATGGAAATAGAATGAGTTAGCAAGGAAAGTGGAGCAAAAGAGCTTTTGGTCAATGATTTCATCAGGGTAGAAACCAGTGAGTGAAGCATATAAGGAGGACTAGGATTCAGGCACTCCAGGCAGCTCCTTATCTTGCTATAATGCTGACAATGAAATCATGAGGGCAGAGGGGCAGAAGAATTTGACATAACAACAACAATAAGAATCTGGTAAAGGAACTAACTCCTCTTGTTCATCCACTTTCAGGTTAAGGCTTTTTTTTTTTATGATTTTTTTTGTTCTTTGTGTTTGTTGTTGTTTTGTTTTGGGTTTTTTTGTTTGTTTCTTTTTTCTTTTTTTAATGTTTGCTGCCATTCATAGTGCATACAGACAGATCAGGCTTAAACAGATTATTTGACTGATATTTTTCAATTTAACTGCCAAATAACTTGCTATGGAAGATAATGGCTTGCTTGAAAAACTGCTTTTTCAGGCCTCCAACAGGAGCTCCAGTGAAATTGAGAGAGGTCAAAAGAAGTCAGCTGCCATTTTCACTCCCATTTTTTATGGAAATGGGCAACAGATTGGCGAAGACATTGCAAAGGCTCTAAAGCAATCACTCTTTCAATTTGTCCAATATTAGTTTCAATAAGAACCGAGAACAGAAACAATTGCCAACAGCCCCTACTCGATTTGTTAAGACTCACTCTTGTCCACTTCAAATCACCTTTGACATTTACGAGCTCAACTTGGCAAACATCATTTGAGTATTATTATTTTATCTGATGCCTCTATTATGCCAGTGTCTAGATACCATCATGCTAAAAGCTATAGATAGGTATCAAGAACGCCATTGTTTCTTATGTCTCCACTTCGTGAAAAATGAGGAAGTTTTTATTATTGTATACAGACCCAATACCTTCAGTGTTACCCATGCGAGACATAGTAGTTTGTAAAAATTTATGTGTATATATTCAATTTGGAAAAAAGGAGATCTAATTGGCAGACATTTATACTAACACTAGCATACTGATAGCAAATTAGCTTTTCCCTGCACCTACATTCTCCTATGCAGAAAACATCTTTGTAGAACTCATAAGGTATAACAAGCAAATAAAGGCTAATAGAGATAATAATATTTAAATAAATGTAAGTTTTTACTCTTTGCAGCAGTCAACAGGTTGCATGCACTCACCTCTGCAGTCACAGGAAGAGGAAGAAAAATAAACCCATGCCAAAGAAGATAATGATGGTATTGACAAATATTCCTAAGACACAAATGCTCAGTGTGATTTACTCAGTATGAATCTGGTGCATGGAATTTAGGCATTGGAATAAAATATCTGTCTGGGTCAGACTTTGAGATAGTGTCCAAGAAAGACAGAGAGAAAATAATATCAGTGTAGGATGGGTGGTGTTTTGTAACTTGTGCAGATTCTTACAGAAAAGATGCCACTTTGTCTGAAGCCAAAATTCTACATTCCATTCTGCCCACGATATCCTGTAATGCTGAAATTCTGAGACTGTCAAAGAAAAGTGAAATTCTTTGGAACACAAATGATGGAAGAGTGGAATGGGCAATGCTGAGGACTACATTTATAGAGACCTGAATGGCTATGTGGGTTTAGTAACATACACTGTGTCTGCAATGAATTCTTTGTAGGAATACAGAGAGAGCCAGGATGGTTTTTGCCATGTGGGACCCTATGTAGATTATGGCACTTCTTGTCCTAAATAAAATTTAAGAAGAAGAAATAAATGCAAGGAAGGAAAGTTAGTATTTGCCTGAGAATTTGCACATAGCTATTGGAGAATAATAATGTTTTTGGGAATGCTCCCAAAGTTTTTCCTGAGAGAAAAACTTGATGATAAGGGAGTTAAGGTGGGCTGAGAAAAATTTCTATAGTATTTATAAGGAAATTCTGTTTGTAGCTCCTTTTTTAAAGTCTTACCTGCCCTATAAGTATCTAGTAACAATAAGCTTCAGGCATTATGGAAATGCACACTTGGAATTATTTTAACATAAGTTCTTTCTTGTGTGTTTGAAAAAATATTTAATATATTATTAAAATACTGCCATGTAAAGAGTAAATACATATGAAATCTGCAGAATTAATAGTAAAAAAAAGAGGTGAAGAGCTTTCCCCCCTTTTTGACTCAGGTAAAGAATAACACATGCTCTAAAGAATAAACCATCAAATATTCTTTATACGTAAGCCTTCTCTCATAGGTTGCAAGTAAGCTACAAAAATTTCTATTGACTGCACTGTGGATGGATCAGCGCCACTGAAACCTTGATATTTGCTCCCACTTTCCATTTACTTTTCACTTGTGACTTTAAAATATAAGTGACAATGAAGCATTGTCTCTCTGGTATATAAATGGGAGCTTATTTCCTGCATTTACTCTGTTTTTCTTAGGGGAAAGGGGATTTACAGTTAATAACAAACGCCGTTCCACATTTGGATTATTCCTGTGTACAGTAAAAACTCCTTGAATTTCAAATAATGCCAATTTCCATCTCAGCTGGAGAGGCAGTGGGGACTCTGGTGTGTGCTTTTTATCTCAGAACTGTAAGTGCTGCGGTAAAGGACTTGACCACAAATAATCCCACGTGTCACCAAGGCCAGTGATAAGCAGATGCTTGCGGAAAGGCCCTTGCCCCCTAATCTTCACAGACCTGCCACTCCGCACTGAGACAGGCTCCGTGGCAGGTGAGTTGCAGGGATCGGTTCAAGGCACAGTGGGTGCAGCTGCCCTGGTCTTCGCTCCCTTGGCAGTTCTGTGCACAAGTAGCATGGAAATGTCCACCACCCTCGCTCGATTGCTACCACTAATGGGTGGGCATATGGAGAATGATTTAACTGATTACCACGTCTGTCTCTAACAGTATTTTGTGAGTTGGCAGCAACGTGCAAAAGAAGGAGCCCAACAGACAATATTAAACCTACATCCCAACATTACATAACTAAAATCTTCATAAGAAGGGAGAGACAAATAAATAGAAACAATAAATAGACAATAAATAGAAATGCAATAATTTTGCATTTTTTTTTAAAGAATACATTTCTTATAAAAGCTTTTTTTTAATAAAGGAAAATGAACAAGAAGTTTATATTGAAATTCCAGTAAAAAAATCTGTTTAAAACTATGACAAACTCAGACAGCAGCAGAGGTATTGTTTAGTTTATCTGCTATTATATTACCTCTATTTAATAGCTTTGCCAGTTTTTTTCTGGGACATCCGTTATTAGAGTATACTAATATACGTTTAATCCTAGTACAATTAATTACATATTCCTTTAAACCAGTATCTTATTCTCTGCCAACAGAATTAAACCTAATGAAATATATCAATATTGAAGACTCAAATGATGGAAGTAACTTTTCCTACAAAATAATTACAACCAGTAAAGATCACATGGCTAATATTACAGTGGCAATATGTTAGAGTGGGAACAGCACGGTAGTGATGTTCAAACAGGAGCCCAGCACCCCTCAACACTGGAAGCACTAATAATTTCAGCTGGAACAATTGACAATGGGGAAATGAATCATTCCCTTTGACAAGAACAAAACCATATTAAAATGTAATAGTTTATTAAACAACTGACTTCAGAAGTTAAATTACTAAATTGTATCTCCATGGGTTTTAAGAAGTACTGTCTGATCACAATAATGGATTGCCTACAAACTTTTATCTTAGCCATCGCCTCCAGAGTTGCTGTATTTAATTATTTAAACATTGTATTAATGAAACATGTTATACTGGTAAGAAAACTACTTTTATCACAGCACATGAAAGAAAAAAAATATAATGTGTGGTTTACACTGTACAACTGCATTTGCATCCCCATTGCAAATAGCAAAAAACATCCTTTCCCTGATCCTCTCTTTCCAGCTGCTCTGCAGAACTAATTTAATGGCTGCCATTGTTCTTGATTCTGACTTGATTAAAAAAAGAAAGAAAAAGAAAAAAAAAGAATAGAAACCATTTAAAACCATTTTGGTGCACCTGTTGTGCTGCGTTATGACCCACTGTGATTTCAATTTATGTCACATGAGAACATGCCACTGGAGCACCAGCTTGCATCATGTGCAAAAACCCTAGCAGTGCTGGAAATTGATGTCATATCACATTTTACAATGCATATCTATGCATATAATGCATAGAAACAAGAGGCCTAAATTAAGATAAAGAAAAAGAAAAAAAGAAAACAGGCATGGCACAAATGAGGTTAGACAGAATCATTCTGATTTGTACTTGTGTCCTTTAGAGGCTGGAAACCTCTGCTGCAGAATGAAGATCTCTTGAACTATTAAGAACCTAGCAGCAATAGCAGATTGTCAACTTTTTTTGGTGGATCAGCTACAAGAGGGAAGCAAGACACATACTTAATTGGGTTTCAAGTGTTTGCTGACATTAGAGAGATACTGTAAATCAAGAAAATTTGGAAAAGTTCCATGTTCTAGACAGGGGTAGAATCTAGAGATGGATGCTTCTGCTTATCTCTGCTCGGAGTTGAAGCCTCTCCCTCAGGTTCTTTTCTGGTTCTGCCTTCTCCAGCTATTATCCTGTCTTCCTCCTTGACCAACTGTCCCAAGAGGGATAAAAGAATTTGGCAAAGTGCTCTGGAGCACACGAAAGACCAAAACTTAGGTACTTAAATGGAAAATGCAGAAATGAACAAAATATTAATCATATGAGCTTACAGTTAAGCGCCTTTGAGAGCCCTTAAGAAGAGAGATTTGGCTTGGAAATCTGCACTATGAACACACTCATTGAATAATCATGTTTTGTGGAAGGAGAATTCTAACACACTGCAAAATCCTGTACAATCCAGTAATGCTTTTTCTTCTCACAAGGCACAAGAAAAAACATGCCTTTGCAAAGCACATTTTGCAGACCTGCAGCCTCTTCACTGGCAAAATGATGGCACTAATATTTCTATTCCTTACAGTCGTGTTGCAAATGCTAATGATTACCAAGTTCTGCAAGAACTGCTTGGAGAGCATTTAAAATGCTAAAAATGCTAAAAAGCCATTCCTTAATGGCCTAAACAGTGTGTAAAAAAATCTAACTTCTATTAGGTGGCAACCATTTACAGCCAGAAGAGCAGATGCGCTGTGGATTAAACCAAAGAAAAGACCCCTTTATTAGGGAAGAAAGAACAAAATAACGATCTGAGTTCTGCTTGTAACCAGTGACACTACCAGTGATGTACTATGTCTACTTTTGACCACTGTCCTTAAAAACAGATGTGGACTATTTGGAGAGTAGAGGTCCGAAGAGAATGAGAATGATCAGAAAACAAGATCTGTGAATGAAAGGTGAGGGTATCATAGTTATTCTGTCTGAAAGTCTGAGAGAGAGTCTGAGAGAAGTCTGAGAGAGAAATGATAGCAGCTGAGAGATATGTAAGAGAAAGAGAATAATCTGTATGACAAGCCCAAAGTGGATAGGACAAGAAATAATAGCTTTGAGTCACAGCAAGAGGGATTTGGGTTAGACATTAAGAAAAAAATTGTAACGTTAAGGAAAGTTAAGCACTGAAGAAGAACACTCAGCTCACCTGAGGAGACTGTGGGATCTCCACTGCTGGGCGACTTCAAGAACAAATCGTGCAGATATCTTTCAGGCACATTCAAGGTTCTGCCATTTATATGGACTACTGATGGAGAGAGTTCTGTTTCCTGTGTTTCTAAGTTGTACTGTGTAATATGCACAGATAGTGAGAAATGGTTTGTTTGTGTGAGAGCTACAGAGACCAGCTGCTTAATGTGTAGAAGCCATTAATGAAAAGCAAATTTAATGGATCTTCCAAAATATTCACCTTCCTTTCAGTGTGGGAAGGTGACAGCCTATTGCTAAAGGAATCCTGCTCTACTGACAGGAAGAGATCTACAACATTAATTCTCCCTGGAAATTTCCTTCTATGAAGTAGCCAAGCCTACAGGATGACTTTTCCAGGATTGTTCTCCTACTTACAAGCGTCTACTGGGAAGTAGCTTACTGCACATTGAATAGATGGTAGATGGGTTGTAATGCTGGTGAACTTGTGCTCCAGGAGTACAGGAAGGAACTCGAATCCTCAGAGGAAGGGTTCTATTGTGCTATGACAGACAAGTTATTGAGAGTCTGCACTGAGGTCTACTTTCTGGCTTGAAAGACAAATAGCACTTTGAATTCTTCTTCAGAGTGAAGCAGAGACTACAGGGCTGGAAAATGGCCAAGAGAAAGGAACTCTGCAGGGAAAGCATGCCTTATGGAAGACTCATACTTAGCCAGGATTTCTACTTAGCTTTAGTGCCCTGCACCTGCCACATGGCATGGCTCACATATTTTAGTTTCTCTCTTTCAATGAATAAGCCTAGGTTAGAGGAACAGTTTCAATCAAGAGTCACCTGCTCCTCATAAGAAAATTGTGGTTTGTCTGGCAGATCAGAGAAGTCAGGCTACCATGACTTTTGGGGGTATGTGGTCCATGTATGGTGTAACCAGTGGGTCTAGGATCACTGGGTCTACAGCTCATGTGCTATACAGATACCCTCTCCATGGGTAGTGGCTGTTTATCCAGGATTTCTGTACAGTAGCTCATTGCTCTAACTGAATCATGAATGCCTGGAACTACTGAGCAAATTATTAGTGTCCATGAGATTTGCTTAGAACAGGAAAATAAGACACAGCAGTTTTTTTTGCAGGTCTATGGTAGTACTGAATTTGATTTTTTTAAATGGATAGTGGCTGTTCACAGAACTACCAAAGGTAGCCTTGCGCACTGTGGAAAGAAAACCTAAGCAAAAATGTAGTGTAGCATCAGTGAAAACTAACATGTATAAATAAATCTAGAGTTGAGAGACTGGTGAGGGCCTGTAGAGGATTAGGAGAGAGCAAGTAATTTGATGATAGTATCATAAGGGATGTTCCTATTGTCTCACCTGAAGGTGGAATACAACTAGAGAGTCAGAGGAACTATGAAGATATGGGAAATCTGCATCCCTACTCAAGGAAGCAAGTCCTGCACTAGGGCTGCACACAAAACTGACAACCTTTCCAGAATCTTGATTAGGAAGGTGCATTTATTGCAATAATAAATTCGGGAACCCCTCCGTGTTAAGAGCATCTTGCTTTCTGATGTGCTTTTGGAATCTCAGAGAACAAACTGACATGAGATCCAATCTATCCAAATGAAGTAACGAGTGTTGTTTCCATGGGCCCAGTGCTGTAACCACACCCATGCTCTTAGCAGAACCACACAAGGACTCTTCTCTTTCATCTTGCTTCTTTATTGCACACTTCTTAGAGTAGTCAAACGAAGATGAGAAGGACCCACAGAAAATGCATGAGTGATATAGAGAAGAGGTGAAATTCAGACAGGTGTTTATGAAGCTCTGGTTCAAGTGGATCTTCAAATACTCGTGTTTGGTAGAACTGCAGCCCTTAGGCAGTGGCTGGAAAGAAGGCAGTATAACCTTTGGTGCAAAGCTGGTGCAAAGACTCCACAAAATTTTGTCCTCTTGATCATATGAGAAATTGGAGCAAAAAGTTTCCCTTCACTAGCTTTCTTTCTTTTTAACCCGCATAATCAATTCTGTATCCCAAGGAGTTTTGCCTCTGCTTTGTCTTGGGAGCTTTCTTATGACTGTTTCTCTCATTTCCTCCTATTCTCCCGGTCTGTTTCCTCTTTCACTGAAGCAGAAATCAGTTCTAAACAACCTATAACCCCTGATTTTCCCACTAGAAAACCCCACACTGCATTTATCATGGGCTGTGGTTGCATATTTGGGGACAGGGTTTACTTGAATGCTTTTTGATATAACGTGTTGGAAGGGCAGGGTTTTAGAAGACTAGAGTCCTGTTTGTCAGTGCACCACAACACTGCTTGGGGCCTCTGGTGGTCTAGTGGTTAAGGTGCAGGACTCTCACTGCTGTGACCCGGGTTCGATTCCCGGCCCCCCGGGCAGATGGAGCTCGTCAGCCCTGTGTGGCAATCCATCTAAGAGAAGGTCACTCTAAACAAACCTAGTTCTGAGACCCTCACTGCCACTGTCCGAGTTTCACTCGGCCCCGGCAGATGAACCTCAGGATTAAAGGGTGGGCTCAGTTCAGCGCACGCTGTGTCTCACCTAAAAAATCCACTGCGCAGGCTCGAAGGGTCAATGACCTTTCCCAAATCTTCGCTCGCGAAGACTGGCCATTATTACAACACTGCTGCTTGAGCCATGACTACAAGAGGAGTCACCCAGCAATGAGATTTTGAGGCTGGATTATTGACAGTTGCCTATAAAGCATTTTGTTCTTTATGTTCCAGGGAGTACATAGCACTTTGGGTATCTGTTGACGGCCAGTCCTTCATTTGGGAGAGCGGAGGTGTGATATTACACTTCTGCTTTATCCAACTTGTCCTCCAAGTGGTAAACATGTGTGTGGGGGTATGCACATATGCAAAGAAACCTTAAAATAATTTATGAAGGAATTAAAAAATCCAGGATGCCATAATCTTATTTACTGAAGAAAAAAAAGAAAGAAACCAAAAAGCCCCTCCCACATATGAACAATAAACAGTACTGCACTTCAAAATACACCTGGGAAGAAGGAAACCTTACTGGACTTAAATACACTAACAAACTTACACTGCCACGAAACAGTGTATTTGAGGACTTCAGTCAGAGCAGCTATTCAGTGTTCTCCTGTTTTGTGAACATATTATGATACGAGAAAGCATTTGTAAATCCTGATATAAGAATGTACCATGAGTTACACTCCACCCAATATATTAAACCTATAACGTACAACATGTCTGAGTGTTAGGAAATTAGGTGCAATTTTGCCTCTGTTATTGAAGGTGAGGAAGTATTCATCCTCCTCTTTCCCTACCTTTGTCCTGACCCCTTCAGATCTCCCATGTCTCAGAGGTCCCCACAGCTCTCTCTACTTTCAATTACCTTTATTCAACCAATTCCAGCAATGCTAACCCAAAACCAAAACACATCAGCCAAATTAGAATGGTGTTAAAATTGAGTGGAATTAGATGGATTTTAAGGTTTAAAACACAGATTTCTCTTTGTGCTAGCAAGTAATATTTATGGCCAAGAAAGCTTTAAAATCCCTTTCTCAAGTTGGTTGATCTACATTTACTGCCTGGACATACGGTTTTGGATTGGAGTAGGGTGAGAGTTGATGTGGGTAAGTTGTGAAGCAAAATATTTTTCCTTATTGAAATTATTTGAGAGAGGTAGCTAAAGAGTATTATACTCATACCATAAAAAAGAGGAGTTGACAATATATAGTACTTAACAGCATTACAGTATGGTACAGATATCGCACTGGGAGAAGAATATTTCTTAATGAAGACTTACTGTTGCCTTTGAAACTGGAAAGTAAATTGACGAATTTATCTCATAGCATTCAAATATCGGATACAAAATAATCTTAAAATATCACCATAATGTCATTCTTCCTATATTTTCTAAGAAGGCCTGTTCCCTGAATTGTCTACAAACTGCCCTTTTAACCCTTTAACATAAATATTCCCCCCAAATTCTCTAAGGTAATATGTAGAGAAAAGTACTTATTAAAATAACATTGCAAGCCTGGCTAGAACTGATAAAACCAAGAAATTCGCAGCTAAGACTGAAACTCCATCTTTGAGACACTCCATTGTGCTTTGTTGCATTTTAATAAGTGTTCATCTGACCCTCTGCCAGTTAATTATGGGGATCTTCAGAATTTTGTTCTGGCCCCCTTGCTCTTCAGTACTGATGTGCTCCTTTCACTCCTATTTTTAGGGACCTTAAGGTGAGTTATCATTGTTAACCTGCTAACATCCAGATCTATTTTGACCTTTTAGATATCCTACTAAGATAGCTTTTAGTCTTTTTGTCTTACCACCCTAAAGTGCAAATTTGGACCTTAATGGAATCTCTTAAGAAAAAAAAAAAAAAAAGAGAGAGAGAGTGAGAGAGAAGAATCACAAAAAATCAGATCCCTTCTCTCCCCACCAACTTGCTAAAAAGTAGTTCCAAATTTTCAGTTCCATTAGATGAAAATCTGTTTATCATTTACAGTATGGCCAACAGAATTGAGATAGTGGTGGATCTTATTTAACCATATCCTTTGGGTCTTGGTTTTTGTTTCCTTGTTTGTTATTTAGGTTTTTTATCCCCTTTTGAAATTGCTTATTTTGCTTTACTTTGGATTTCCTATGTGAAATAAGAAGAGGCTGTGACGATGCTGTAAATCTTCCTATGGCACTACTTATCTTGTTCCAATTTTAAGGTGCAAGAATCCCCTTTTATCACCTCCACAGAGGTAAGAACAATACATGTATCTAGGAAAATTTTAATTCAGGGGAGAGAGAAAGAAAAAAACCCAACCCAACCAACCAAAAAAACCTGTGGAAGAAAATGTTTCCCAGTACCTCCTGACTTCCTGTAGCTGCTCTTTGCATCAAGATTTTGTGGGTTACTCCTGAAAAAGACATGGATTGGAGAATTAATTAATTTCCTCCAAAATGTAGCCTGTCACCAATGAGGAAACATTACTCTGCTTGGTAAAGCAAAGGAACCTCTTAAGGGGACAGAACTAAACCTAGACATCATTAAAGAATAACAAAAAATTCTGATTATTTGGAGGTTCCTGGATACAATGATGATAGAGACAGAATTTTGAAATGCTGTAGACAAACACTGATATTGTCATTCTTGTTTGAAACACTCCTCTGAATCTTCTGAGATTCATCCATCACTGGAAAAATTTAATGCACACTATTTTACTAGTGGAATTTTCCTATTGAATGTAAATTATTCCAAAATTTATTTTCAGAATGTTTCATTCTTGCCTTTGTCAGACAGCTGGTAGAGGAAAAGGGTTTCAAAAATAAAGAAAATTGTATGCAATGAATAACCAATTGCAGTAGACACTAGGACATTAAATGTATTTTTATTGTGAGGACATAATGCTGCTATAACCTAACCTTCTCCACCCCCATAGGGTAAAGAACACTTAATGAGAGAGAAGATGCTTTTACTAATCTGTAGTCAATTTCTGTGTTATATAAGATTCATCAGACATTCACTAGTAATTTCTTCTCTTTATCCCTTATTTCAGAGACAAAAATACTTTTTCAACCTTTGATAAGAAAAGACTGATAAACAGTTAACTAATACACATTGTCTGGGGTTTTTTCATATAATCAATAAGATCTTGACACAGTTACATTCCCTGTTATGTGGGAAGCCAACATGTTTTTTTTTTTTTTAGAAAATCTTTAAAGATGTGCATTACCAGTACTTCAAACTTCTTCTGTTTTTTGAGGATCTGTCAAACTGTATTTCTCAGAAGCAGTTTTCCTGGGTGTAGCTTTTTTCTGATAAAGTCAACTCTATGGCAGAAATCCCGCTGGATGATTAGAGAGACCCTGAGATTAGCTCAGTTGATTAGAGCCTGATGCTAATGATGCCAACCTTGTGGGTTCAATCCCTGTTATGGGCCATTCATTTAAGAGTTGGGTTTTATGATCCTTGTGGTTCCCTTCTAACTCAGAATATTCTGTGATACAAATAATATGATTTTCTGTTCATTTTTTTCCCTACAGTTTCCAAAGTGCCTTCTTTCCCTACTCAGGAAATATTAGATTTCCTAGTAGCTGCTGGGCTGAGCTCTTTGGTTTTGCCTCTACTCCTAAACAAAGTTAATACTAGCTTGTTGTCTCTGCTTTTTTAGCTTTGGTCCAAAGTTCATTTTCTGTTTACATTCAGACATTTGATCAGCTAGTTAGATGGTTTTATTACATTTTTATTTAAAACAATAATTATAGGAAGAATACCTTCTTATAGCAGAGAATATCTCATTAAAGCTGAGAAAGCCCCTGCTTTGGTAATTTTTTGAAAAAGAAAGGCAACTTTCTGAAATCCTAAAACATTATCAAATGAAGGGTTAAGTGATGGCATTGATTTTTATAGCATATTGTTGCTTCAGTGAACTTGCACAGTAAGTCTATGATTAACTTTTCTCTTAAATAAAAATCTAAATTTGATTTTTTGCTTTTTTATTTCTAAGGAGATTGGGTAAAAATATCCCAAACCAAAGTAATTCTACTCCTCACCCCTTTAGGGCTGTGAACACAGTGGGTTCCTATGCTCATTCTTGCTGACAGGATGTTACTGCTTTCCTTTGATATATAACTTTATAGTATCTGCTGCTAGTCAATTGCCCTTTAATACTTAATTTTATAGTATCTTCTACCAGTTTTTTAGACCTTTTTTATTGGTGTTGGTCAAATCAGGTGTATAAAGCAAGAACATCAGCATGAGAAGTTTGAGTTGAATGAGAATGAGTCGTCCATTAATTCTGATGGTAGGTTCCAAGTCCAGTGTTATGACAGATTTCTGACACCTTTTTCCATAGGTTTGTTAGCTAGTTTGTCCTGGCTTGCCCAAAGGGATACTGCCAAATCTTTAGGCCCTGATCCTGCAGCCAAATCTTCATGTTCGGGATCCTTTTGAACTCAGCAAGTTTTTAAGCAGATTTTAACTTTAGATGAACATGAATTTGTTCCAGGAGACAATCAGCTGTGTAGCTGCTGAGAAATTCAGATAGTTACAGATCAGGAAATGCACTGATCATGCAGGTTTTTGTCTTCTATATGGTCACAGTAGCAGCATCTGCTCTTGTGATGTTGGTGGGCCACAGGGACCCTGGTGTCTGTGTCCTCCGTCTCTCTCTCTTTCTGGATCTGTACATACACACTTATACATGCATACATATATATAGTAGCATACTGTGACTAATTTACATGCAGGTATACATATATACTTGTCTCCTGAGTGTGTTTATCTAGTTTCCAATTTGCTATATATTCTCCATTTGAGATGATCTGTTTTCTCCATAGGATTCTGGGCATGGATATGACTTATCTCAATCACACCACCTCATTCAGGTAAAGTAAAAAAAGTGAGAGAAAAAGTGAAAGAATAGAGAGTTATTAAATCGTTTGCATTAAAACATAAACACATAAGTAAATATGCTACATGCCAAAGTATCTTAGGGGGTTTTTTGTGCGTTTTTGTTTGGTTGGTTTTTTTGTTTTGGTTTGCTATTTTTTTTTTTTTTTGGTTTTCAGTTACAGTGTGCTGGAGGTATCTGAATTGGGATTTTGGATCTGATTAATTTCTTAAATACACAAATATAAATAAGGAGGAACACTGAGAAGTCCACTGAGGAAAGCCTTATAAGTCTATCAAAAAATGAAGCCTTTGTTTCTGGACTTTGGACTAATATTTTTATAGTTTTCTTTCTGTGGAAGTGACAAATGCAAAACTGACTTCCAAAACTCGCTCACTTCTTTTACTTATCCAGACTACGACTCTAAGATACAGCTCTAATAAACCTATCTAAAAAAGGAACTCTGATCTCCTAGGAGCACCAGAATAAAGTTTGCAGTGATTCCTGGTTACATACAATAGTTGTGTAATTAATAAAAAAGTATCCAGAACAGTTAGCACATTCTGGAGCCAAGATTATTTTACTTTACCATAATGAACATCATTCTGTTAAAGGATAGTTCATCCCTGTAAATAAAGGCACAAAACTTCTGTTAATTTCCTTGAGTATTTCATATTAAAAATATTCCAAGTGATATGTGTCACCATTTATTTAATCTATTTTTTTCAATGCAATCATCGACTTAATATAAAATACTCTTTATGCAACAAAAAACTTGCCAAGATTGAGTTCAGACGTAAACAAAATATACTGTCACAAAATACTCAGTTTTGTTTCTCTTAAAACAGGTGTTTAATTGTTAAAGTGAAATGATGGTAAATGTAAAATTGGAACTCAATTTTATAAACTCTGTTTAAAATGCAGAGTCGGTAACTTGGACAACATCTCAATGATACGTGAGGGGTGAAGCAGGAGGATTAGAGATACTGAGCAAAACCCCATAGAACTGATAATTTTCCCCACTGTATCCTTTTAAAAAGCTGCAGTTCTGGTTTCTTATAAATTTAGCCTCTTTATAATTTTCTTACTGCCTCAAATTTCTTAAAGAAAATGTGACATCACTACAGATAGCTTCTTTAAAGTGTTCTTAAACTACATTTTACTTTGTAAATATCTTTGAGTAACAGAAATGCAAGACTAGATCCTGCCATGAGCAGGAAATCCTGCTGGAGTTTACCAAGGTGAAACTAAAATTTGGCCTACCTTCCTTTATAGGGGGGTCAATGAGTCATCTTATTTTTACCTCTCTTTTTCTCCAAACTTTGGTGGGATGAGCCTTTGCTCCCCAAACAACTTTTTTTTTTTAATTAAGGAAGATGGAGAGAAAGTGAATTTTCAGGTCACAAAACTCTGCTATGCAAAGATCTACATGTTTATGCCAAGGACCTTCACCCCTGGCCATCTCAGAGAGTCAGAAACTGATGAAAGTTGTGGAGTTGAAGTAATATATAAAAGCTGGGAACAGAACTTGCTAAATTGAGCAGAGTGTTATAATTGACCACCTACATTCCATCAGACTTTGCTGAATAACCTGCTGTTACTAATATCACCTACCACAAAGGCATACTGCACACAATGATAATAATTTTGTGTTTATAAATCACCATGAAAATATACATTTCCATATGACATCAGTGCTCTATAAAATGTGCTATTGTGTGTTTTGTTTTGTTTTAAGAATTGAATTTTTCTTTGGAGTTATAATTGTAGTCCACCTTCCTGGGAAAACAGGACATTGTCCATATTAAAACACGCGGCAAACAAAATTAAAATTTGCTCTTTGTCTGAGATAAATTTTATGCTAACTTTATTTCATATAAAAGCTCTTTTTCCCTAAAAGAATATTCACAGACAAGGGATATCACAGCTTTATCAGATAAATACACTTTTAAGGAGTAAGTTTGCATCGTAAGGAGTCTTTCAGAGGTCCTGCTGCCCTGTACAAAAGATGTTCCAGAGGCTAAAAGTGAGGTCATTCCCCACTGTCAACACCTCCTCCAAAGCATGGGACAGTAGCAGCAAGGAGAATGCTGTACACCCTCTCCTGCAATGGAAACTGGCTTTAAGATCGATACTAATATTTAGAGAAAGAAATATTTACTGATATTCCCCATGCCAAACACTGCAGCTGTAACTACAAAGCACGTGAAGATGTCAAAGCAGCTAGACCCCTTCCTAAAAGTGTGTTTATTTATTTTTTTTATCTTCTAACACGTGACTGCTTTTCTGCTTAAACAGCTCTAAAGGGCTATGAAAACTGAAGTCCTTCAAAGCTGTTTAATGTTTCCTCAGATTCACAAGACAATTCTGCATTACAGATCTCCTAGCAAAATCTCTGAAGCATTGCAAGCGATACTCACATAATTTTCCATTAAGTCGGTATTTGTGTATTCAACACCTAGAAATTAAGGAAAGTGAATGTGGACAGGGAAGGGAAAAAACAAAGGCGAAGGGGGAAGGGCCAGGGGGAGAAGGGGAAAAAAAAAATAGAGAAACCCTGCCCTGAAACAGCCATGCAGCTATTAAACATATGCCAAAGTAAACAATAGTGTGAGGGTCTGCCATAGCTTTGCCCTGCAGGTAGACGGCAGGCGGCACAGAAGGAAAGCAAATGGCAAGGAAAAGAGAAAGATGGTACAGGATGTGGATGAGATGCCGAGCCCTGAGAGCATGAACGGCCTGATTGTGATCCTCAAGTCACACTATCAGCCATGCAAAACAGGACATACCTTTCTGGCTTGCTGGTTCTGTCGGCTGAAACAAAGCAGTCCCATTCTCAGCAGGAGGCCAAATCAAAATGAAATTTTATTTAGTCTGCACTATCCCCAGATTGGGTTTCAGAATGACTGCTTTAGGAGATAGCATGGATGTGGCTGATGCATGCTTTGCATATGAAACTGCAATAGAGGGGGAAAAAAAAAATCTACATAATCAAAAAAATCTGTGCCGTGTGGATGGCAAAAACCCCTGGACGTTAGTGAAGCAGCTACAATGGATGTTTTAAAAAATGACCTTCCTGAAAAAAATGCACGTTTGTGCTCTGCAATGCTATTTTCCATAAATATATATTAGATCATTTTGCATGTAATTATTCAGAAGCTGCCCTGAGAGACTGAAATATCAAATAATTTTTCTTATTTTTTTTTAAACACGGAGCAGAATTACTGTTTGGAAACAAATGCAGAGAAAATGTATATCTAAAGAGAATTTCTGTGTCTTGCGCTGGCTGGGTGTGATTGCACCTCAAAATTCTCTTCAATTTAGTGTTTTGTTTAAGTCCTGTTTCCTAGAGTACCCAATGAAAGGCCTATTGCAGTAAAAAATATGTTTTTTGTGCCACTGATCTAATGCATTCCACCTTACACTTTTAAGAAAGGATACATTCTTTGATTAGACACAGTTAATTTTACAGACTATTAATAAATAAAAAAGATCATCAACTGATCACACAGTATTTTCATTAGAAGTTAGAAATAACTTACAAAGGCAAGGAATAGTCTGTTGAATATGCAGGGCATACACCATGTAATGCCTTTGTTGTCAGTTATGCTGCAAATGAGATTTTCAAATAGGATTTGCAGAGGCAGGGCAGTGATCAACACAGTGCAACATCCAGGAAAGGGAAGTTGAGCACAGTATTCTGTGAAACAAGGGGGCAGAAGGGAGCCTGTTTGTAGATACGTATTATTATCCATAGAAAACACTTATCACGGCTTGATTTTGCTACACCAGCTACTTGGAACTAGGCGATACCAATAATTTTGTAAGTGCACATCTGTGTGGGCACATGTGTTTATATTTATCTGTGTGCAGGGCATGTAAGCCTGTAGTTTGTGCACATGTACACACTTGGACTGTAAAAGACAAGCAAAAAGCAGCACAAACAATACACATTTTCAATTGACAGATATGTCTGTGCTGAAACAAGCAGTGCTAATACCGTGCTCTATATGTCTATAGCATATGGACAGCCAAAGAATGGGAAAGAAAAAACCCCCAGAAAGCCAACACCACAAAATCTTTCAGAATGCAAAAATGCAAGATCCCAAATAAACAATATAGATAAAAACTTGCAGCAATAAGGAGATACAGTGCAAATCATTCACACAATGTGCTTTCACACAGCAATGACGGAAGTCACTGATAACAATGCAGCCATGTGCAGATACTCCTTGGAGAAACAGTCGAGCAAATTTTGTAATTCTATCTCCTGTGCTTTGGAGGCTGAGTTTGAGACTTGCTTTAACAAAATACATGAGAATATTACTGTTTTAAAATTAAGTGTTGGACATTATGGAAGGTAACTTCATAATGAGTTCTTCTATTGCTATTTAAAGCTAGAAATCCATAAAGACCACAGTGAAAAATATAACATTTGTTTCCCTTATGTCTTGGAACAACTGTTTTTATATTTGTAGTCTTCCTAACTGTTGTTCCAAACAATATATTCAGATAGTCCCTAGCCTCATGCTGTATCGTGTTTATACTGATGCATATCTTAGAGTGAAGCTTCAACTGTATTGAATTAAATTGATTTTTTTGGGGTGTTATTATTTTTATAAATGCTGCTTTTTCTTTCTTTTTTTTTTCTTGCAGAACTTCCCACTTTAGGAAAAAAGAAAGATGGGATTGCTTTAAAAACAGAAGACCAAATACAAAGCTAGTATTCCCAAAATTCAATGCACCTGGCATTCACTTTATACCTAATAAGCATCCGTGAATATGCAAATGTTCAATGTCTCTAGTAACCTCATTAATTTATTCCTCAGGCAATCAAAGAATGTGAACCAGTCCTCTGCTACTAATACTGGAAGTAGTAAGCCGCTCAGCATTGCTAGAATCATCTGAACGCACATTCTACATATTGAAAAACTATTTCATCTTTCTTCCTTCCTTTGCCACTGTAATTCAAACAAAGACTTCCTACCTCAGTTTACATAGCTGACAGCAAAAGTTGAAAAATGCCAAAAAATAATTAAGACATATATAATATATATCTGTATCACCATGTGCACACATGCATGCTGGGAAGATAAATAGTTTAAAGAGATCTCAACAGAATTTCAGTTTGAAAACCATCTGAGTTTTCTTATTTATTTATTTGGAAAGGGGGGAGCTTGGGCAGGATGGGGGAGGTGGGGGAGAAATGACCTGCCTCCTACTCGGCAAAGCAGCTGAATAATCTTTTCCTTTGCCCACATTAAAAGCCCTGAATAATGTTTATAAAATGTTAGGGAATCCCGGTAGGTTTCCTATTTAACAAGCCATGTATGACAAATCACAGTGTAATGTACTACGTTCTTAATCTTTAATTAGAATGTGAATATCTGCGCGAGAACGCAGTTAACTTTGACACATTAAATCTTCTGGTTAAAGTGCCTTACAGGAAGTGCAAAGATGAAACACTGCAACAATCTACTGCCTCTCTCCATTCACCCAGACAGTTGGGGAAGGATGATAACATCTTGTAATACCTGCTCTGTAGTAATTAATCGCTGTGGTATTTAGGACCATTCAAGTAGACAAATATGACAGAGACAGGGACAATTAGGAACCTTGTTCAAGCTACATTAACTTTTCCAGCTATTACAACACAGCAGCTCAAGTTTGCTTGTAAAAGCTGCAGAGGGATTGTTATGCATTAGCCGTGCGATTATTAATGAAAGAAAGGGAGAATTGTGTTTATTGTAGTTTGAAAATTGCAAATAAATTTCAATTATCTGCTATGTCATTTTGTTAAACATGCATTCTGGAAATGCCTTTGTACTCTAAATCATGAGCTACTTAGAGCAAACTAATACTAGAAAGCCTTTGGGAGATACAAAGTCAATATTTTTGTTGAAATGGCCTTCTTTCCTGTTCAAACCAGAGACAGACTGAAGGTATTTCAGATAGCTAGTGAACCCCATAGACACTGGCATTCACCCTAACTCCATGTACCAACAGGCAGTCAGATCAGACTGACATATCACTGGTGGAAGATGCACTCTGCTCCACAAGAATAAGAAAGCTCAACTTCCTTACTCATGGCATGCATAAAGTGCACACAGAAAAATAAATAAACAACCAGGGGGAAAGCCCCTCAAAATTTTTTTGCCTCTTTCCCATTGTTGCCACAGTCATCACCAGAACGGACCAAATGAAATGTGGGGAGAACATTTGGGATTATATACTGTAAAGGTTACAGACAGTACTTTATCATCAATAAAGAACAGAAGATGCGCTGCAGATTATAAAGTTTATACTTTAACTATACATTTGAGGCAGCACAATTTGCCATGGCTTTTGGCACCACATGAACATGTATTGGTTCTCAGCGTTAAAGGAGGATAGCCAGAAAACAACAGAACTGGACAAACATTGCAAAGATTTTGGCATGAATATTCACTTGGTGTCTGTTTTCTTTAAAGAAAAGAAGAAATCACCTAAACCTGTGGCCCCTTTATGTTCACTTTCTATGAATATTTGAACTAGGGTTTCTTAGCAGCATGAATGCTTGAAGAAAGCTAATTTGAAAGTCATACGTGTGAGTGTTTGTGGAAAACGAATTCTAAATTTGCATGTGCAAATATTTGCAGTGGGTATGCTGTCGTTTTCCCCCAGTCAGGGAGCAGCAGCGCTGCCACGTGTCTCACCCCACCAATCCTGCCCGAGGAACCCAGCTTGAGTTTCAAATATTGTGTCAAATTTGCCTAGTGAACTTGTTTACAATTGAGCCCTAAAGTAGAAAAAAAGAGAAGTGTTAAAAGTGTATGAAATGTACTTTAACAACAAATGTTTGCAGAGATGGGAGATGCATAGCTGGGCATTTTGAAAGCAGAAACAGAGGCATGCTGGCACAAAATAGAGTATGTTAGTAAGTGTTTGCTCAGCTCTGGTAAGACTGTTTTTACCTCCTCTCCCCTTCCAGAGGGTGTAAAAGAAAACTAAAGGGTAAAAATACCACTCAGGACAGGAAAACACTTTCTTTCCATCTGCCCACTTCATGGTCAATCTATTGAAATACTACCCTTCAAATTCAAAATATTTGTGAGGCTTGACATGCTTTCTGAATGTGTAGGACAGAACTCCACCATTTATTTGCAGGTGAGGTCTTTCATGTTTTTATTGTGGTATTTTTTCTTTTCAGTATTGGTAGTTGCAAAGTACATTGCTTCATGCATGCCATTTGCTTCAACCTACTTCATTGTAGTCTAGAAATAAAAAGAAAAGCCAGCTTAGCCCGGCAGAAATCTGCATCCCCACCCCAGAATCTGTTGTCACAAAATGAAGGAGGGAGGGGGCTGGGCTGGGAAGGGTGGAAAGGGAGGAAAGGAGCTCAGTGCACAGCAACAATTCCCCCTCTCAGCTGAGCTGCAATGATGTCAGCTTTCTGATTACAAACTGCTTATTTATGCTTCAACAGCTGCCAAGAGCAGCAAATAAGTGGCTAAAAGAGTGTCTAGACCAGGCATTCAGGCCCCTATTGTTTGCTGGTTGTTACCTGGTTGACAGCGATGGGTACAGCTGCCTGGTGTGAAAGAGAGCAAGGGATGGGGAGGCAGTGATTGACAGAAGGGCCCTCGGGGTCAGGCACAGCCAGCCCCGATGGCCCCATGGCTTTATGTTCCCAGCTCTAAAGGGAAAGCGATGGCTCTGCCTAGAGGTTGGAGGTGAAAGGAAATGTTTGAGGGTAATGAAAAAAATCCTTTAGCCAAATTTGTGATCATGAACAGTTACTCTGGGGAATTTAAGCCCAAGTGTTAGGAGTTTTCTCAATATGCAGAGATGGTTATTGGTAGCCACCACAGGAGTAATAATGTGTTACATGTACATGGGCAAAAATGTATCTTTGTGCAGTCCTTCACACAGGCGCTTAAAACTACTGGTGGTTTTATTTTTATTTAAGCTAAAAACTGATTACACTGCTAAAACCTGGTACTGTGCACTATGTAGAAATTCATTCTGCTTCGGGGCTGGCTTTAAAAACATTCCTAAGCTTTTCTGAAAAATATTCAGATATTTGGGAGGGAAAAATAGATATTCAGATTAGAAAATCATCTATTAAAACCTCCCAAATACTCACTCAGTGAACTTTGCTCTCTTCATTTAGATTTTGGAGGGACAGTGTCTCTGAAAATAACTCAGTGGACATGACTTGCCAGTGAACAGACTGACCAAAAGCCATAAACCACATTTTTTAGTCGCTATAGAGATGTCCTCAGTCTGGTTTTGATCTCATAGATGCTAGTGTGGTCCTGCATAGTTGTACTGAAGTCAAAGGAGTGACATTGATTCAAGCCAACTGCAATCACTGGCAGTTTGACTGAATTTCTCACCTCCTACCCTAGCTTACCCCCATGGTGGAATACTGTTCAGCAAAGAGACAAATGTCTCAGAAGTTTTAAAAGGATGAAGCCAATGAAATGTTTTTAATAGAACAACAAAACCAGATTCAAAAGTCTTTGAACAACAGGCAAAACTATGAAGATACAATGTACCCTGGGAAAAATGAAAGCTTTATGCTCCCTAGCAGGTCCACTGCTATCTTCAGCCAAACACATGAAGATTAAGTTGCTGGGGCATCCACGAGTAGAATTAATCTTACTTTCCTATTTGGCTTTTTCTGACACCATGTGAAGTTCTATGCCAAGAAAAAAGTTGATTTTTCAGGACTTGTTACATATGACAGAATTATTAAATGTTTTATGACCATATGGTGTAATTTTTTCACTGTAGTATTTGAAATAGATTGTAATTAACAAATGAGTAACCTTTCCTCAATAAAAGATGAGAAAACATTAAAAAATAATCTGGGCATCAGTGGCAGCTAGAGAGGTAAAAGTACAGCAGAGCACCTGAGTAGCACAAGCTTAATTTGGGTATACAGTGGGCTTTCTACATATCTGATGCAAAAGCTGTAGCTGAAATGAAATCATGTTAAATTATCTGTAAAAAATAAGTTGATTTAATTAAGCACAGAAAGACTTATTAGATATAATAAAATGTTAAAAAGTCAAATGATGTGCAGTTACATTTCAGCTAACACTGCTCAACAAATCCACTAAATTTATTCCTTTCAATAATGATCTGTTTTGAGCATTTAATTAGATAAATAATATTTAATCACTTCAGCAAATTTGAACTAGAAAAATTCCTTGTCATCAGTGGTGACTCATTCTTGCTAATACCTACCATCTAGTAAAACTAGATGATCTTCTGGAGCAGAAAAGAGTATGAGACTAGTACAAATGTGTCTCTGGGCCTCATTAAAAACAAGGTTTGCTAAACAAACTATTATTTACAGTGAGAAGTGTGCATATTTTACTGGGAAGGAGCATTCACATGTTTGCCTCTTTTCAACATCAGGCAGTATAAGTAGATGACAAGAAAAGATATTCAATAGATGTCCTATAATTCATCATAATACTGTTTCATTTAATAACTACTTTGCTGAAGTGATTGGCATGATTACAGGAAAATTACTTCAAATTATCCATCTCTTATCTAGCATCTAAGATGTCCTAAACTTGCATGAGAGTTAGTATAATGGGACCTATTAATTACTAATGCTGCAAGTCCTTCACTGCTTAAATATCCTTTCTACCAGGTGTGCTGTAATGCAAAAAAAGAAACAGAAGCCAAAATGATCACTTTCCAAGAGAGTGTCACCTAAAGTTTAATAAATGAAATACCGAGTGAAAAAGTCTGTCTCACCCATCAGTTCAAAATATCTAGATGTTAATATATTTTTTTTATGTTTCTCTGTATTTCTGTCTTTCTCATACGTATGTACATTTACAGGGGTGTGTACTTGCGTAAAAATGAGTATATGGACAGTATATGGTATACATATATGTATTTATTTTCTACTCAGAGGTATTGATGTGCAGGGTTGCTATAAAAGACAGGCTAAGTACCCAGCCTATGCCCTAAAAAGCACTTTTTAATCTCAAAACCCTATCCATCAAATGCTATCTGCTCAACAAAATTTATTCCTATGAGTAAACACTTCGAAGCAAAGAAGTATTATTATCTGTTAAGGGTGGGGAAGCTGGAGCAAAGATGGCCAGAAGCCATATTTGTTCCCTCTGCAGTCTGGATTTAAAAGCCGATGTAAATTAGAGCAGCCTTACACTTACACCCTTGGCTTTCTGAGAGCCTTGATGTAAAAAATCATGGCAGAAACCAGGGATAGGTCCGTCCTATCTTTCTTTCCAGCCCACCTGTGACATGCCCATAATTCAAAGGGTGGCTATGCTGCTTTTTAAAGCCACCTAAGATGCTGAATGTTCCCTGAGGGCCAGATTCTTCAGTGTCTTACACCTCAGAAACACAATCTGTGCAAAGGAGACACATGCAGTTACAAGCTCGCGTTGGCGCTGCTCTAAACTCCCATTGCAGAGGCCATGAAAAATCTTGCTTTATTTTATTTACAGAATCCAACCTCAAGTTCGCGATCAACTGTCTCCCTCTCTCTTCTTTGCTATTTTTTTTTATTATGATAGTACCTTAAGTTCTATTAATTATATTTGCAGTGTTGAAGTAAAGATATAGGAAATGTGGGACAGAAAAAAAATAAAACCAAAAAAAACTCCAAACCAAATGGTAAAAAGCATGTTGAGACCCCCCAAAAAAATCATTGTTACTGACATATGGCAAGTGACCAAGCCTAAAGGCTGTGGGCTTTCTGACAAAATCTAGCTTGAAGTGCAGCTTCTGAAAGGAAGGTGACTTGCCCAAGTGAATTTGAGGTAGGAAATTACACACTGGACTTCTAATACCCTCTTTACTAGAAAACGTAGAACAAAACAATCACATCTACCATATACAGAAAATCTAAAAAGGAAAGACATTCTTGAACCACACCTGAATAACAATTGGGGGTTTTTTATTATATTCTGTACAAGAAATGCGTGTAATTGTTTCTAAATGTGCAAATGGTCTCAATGAACAAGGAACCCATCATGTAGAAGCATTTCTGGGAGAATATTACCTTTAAATAGCCTGTTATTTATTAAGGGTAGGGACTGATAGTGAATTGTATGCTTTTGTTCTGAGTGACCACAACCAACTGGTGGAATGCTACAACTATAACGTCTGAATATATGACAAAGCAGCTTAATACTCAATCTCCTTACTTTTTACAAGTGAAAACTTTCAAAACTCTCTACTCTTGACTTTTTTACTTCAAGGTGACAAAGACTTTTCAAGATTCACAATAAGTTTTATTAGGTTGTCACTACTGAAATGGTACAAAGCCTTCTGTGACTGGTAAGCTTCCACTGTGGTTTTCCTGTTACAACATAAACAAAATACTGTCAAGGGATGCTATAGTGGGCAAGGGACTTCATCAAAACTCTACTATTTTATGCATTCATGGTTATTTACTGTATGGACTAAATTCATTTATAATTCTGCAACTACTAATAAGGACTCTGGTATTAGAAAACAATATGTTCCTCCATTCCAAAAGTTAGAATTCTGTAGTAAACAAAGCACTTGTAAGAAATTCCCCTGCATGGCCACGTGCAATTTTGTCCGGTTTTTCATACATGACATTCCAGAAACCTATTAGCTGGCCAGTAGATCTGTTTTTCAGTGCTGGCTGTTAACCATATTGTAAAATAGAGACTCAAGCAGTTGTTGAACATCACGAGCACCATGGTTATTGCAGACTTGGCTGAGCTCCCATGAGCAGAAACCCTTTCCTGCCCCAGTATGTTCCATATGGGCAAAGGTGCCTTCAAAACTAGTCTGGGCATCACATGAAGCAATCTCTTAGGTTACCTGTTTAAAATACATCATGTCCGCCACCTCAGCTCACTGAAACCAGAGATCTATCATATTTGTACATTGTTCCAAATAATCACCTCAGGTTTTGCCTAACAAAATAAGGTACAGTATTTCCCAATCAGATAGCTTGGACAACATTATATCATCCTTGGCTTTCTAGGAACTTAAAATTTTGCCAACACAATAGTGATTCAGGCTATCCCAAAAATAGGGATATTTCTGGTTGTTGTTTTTCCCCTCTTCAGTGCATCTCCACCATTTAGTAGACCCTGTGTGTAACAAAACCACAGAAATTATTTGCTTCATGCAATTCTTTTACAACCTTACCTTAAAAAGGCTTGCAAAAACCAATGCATATGGGATGCAGCAGGATGGAAACAGAATTTAAAATGTAATAATTAAAGCTAGCATCATTTCACATTGTTAAATAATAATAAGGGTTATGCCTGAGAATGCAAACTGATTCAGAAAAAATTACTCAGATCTCTAATTTTTGGATCTGTCTGCTTCTTTCCCTCTGGAAGCCTGTAATTCCCATATTCTGAGGGCTTTGAATTTAATCTACAATATATAAAATCTCTGCGCTGAAAGTGGTCTACAATTTGACCTGTGTACCACAACCCAGAATGAAGTGTTCATTGGAATGGAACAATGCCAGGAAATACCTTCAGCTAACTGTGTCTAAATGGAAAGCAGTTTCAAAAAGTCTTCTTTGGTTTACAGTCTTCTCTAATGGATTAGAGAGTCTTGTCCAATGGATCAATGAGAGGACTGGGACAACAGCAGGAGGAAATGTTGGGAAGCCATCAAGACCACTGACTGGCTAAAACAAATTGTTATGCTTAGTGCTAGTCCTTATAGAAACATAACTAAGGGGCCAAATTTACTGGGCATCTGTATCAGCTTCTGCTAATATTTGAAGTAAATCCTACCAGGAAAAGAATGACTTGGTGGTTCTCAATGCTTACCATATCAGCTGGGGTACAGCCTTTCAAGGAATAAAAACATTAATTTCTTTATGGCTTGAGCTGAACAGCCTGGATTTTTAGATGAAATATCTGGGAGGTAAGTCCTTTGTAAGTCAGTTTGGGGGAGGATACTCAACACATACAAAGAGTAGTTGGCAGCAAGTAGAGTCAGTAACTCCTACGGTCTCGAGGAACTCAGGCTTTCAGCCAGTTCTGCCTGCTGCAGGAACTTAAGGACTTTGTGATGCCCTTGAAATCTCTTTCTTTCTATTCAGTTTGTAATTGCGACTTTTGGTCTCTTTACTTACAGTGTAAAGCTCAGTACAGGATACTGGGAGGCCTGTGATAAATGAGGGGGTTGCTTTGCTAGACACATTGAATGTATGGTGTCCTGTGCTTGAAGAGATTGGACTTGATGATCCTCAAAGCCCACTGGCCTATACGAGGGCATCAGCAAGAAGCATGGTGGAATCAGGATACCACCAGATGCCTCTCTAAGAAAAGTTCTCTAAGCAGTGTTCTCTGCTGCAGGCACTGGAGGTGTACCCATCCCTCCTAACAGTTCGAGCTCATATTGCATGCCTGGAGGACAGAGACCCCCAAAAACAATGTGTCTGTTATGGGACCCGGGGACACATCCTCATGCAAAGATCTGCACTTGTGGCTAGAAGTCTCCTAGCATAAATCAGTGTAAGATTTATTGGGTGAGCAGAACTCTTCCTTGCCCTGTGATTTCCATGTAAGGCATGTGAACTCCCACTTGGGGTGCACCATGGAGTGCTCCCTTCTGTAGGAAAGAGATGGCCAAAAAGCACCTACCCTGGCCATGAAAGATGAATGACCCTGAGGTAATTACAGTGTGTCTGGAAACAACAGCTTCTCGCACCCCCTTGTAAGACCAATCTAAGTGGAAGAACAACTGTCTTAGTGGAGACATACTGACCTAGAAACTTTTTTTGCCTCTGATTCAAAACATTATAAGTCTTGCTATTTCAATGAGAAATGCTGCTTCCAGGTGATTCTAGGTGGCACACTGAGTAGGATGCACTGCTGTCAGAGCCCTGTGGACCTGAAAGTGAAGCCCTGTAAATAGTGCTTCATCATGCAAACAGGGATGTCACCTCTGTGCAGGCAGATGGTGGTATGAGTGGGCTCTAAGCTTCACTACCAAGATGAAGTGAGACAGCACTTGTGACAACTTAATGCTGACTGAGTAACATCAACACAAGTCTTCTTTTCTGTTGTAGCTGTCTTAGGATGTCAGAAGATATGGATCTGAGATTGAAAAGACACTTTTGACAGGATAATGGCTGAAACAGTTTTGAAACATTTAAAGCAACAATAAAACGCGAAAGGGGAAAAAAGGATGAGGATAATGGGGTGCGACTTCTCAAAGGACATGAGGTTTCATTTCTCTTTGAATAATTTTGTGTCTTCAAAACTACTTCTTTTTGAAAGTGCAAGTCACAATTTCCCAGAAAAAGTCTGCCACACACCTAGGCATCTTCTCTAGGCAACACTCCATCTTCATAACTTTTTCACTGTAACTCTCACCTGTTCTAGCTAAATTGATTTCATTTGCACAGGCATAAGTATGTAGAAAGATTTTTTTTCAGGATGCTCATAGTTCAGATGTACTGTTCAGCTTCCTAAAATCATGACTGACTTCGAAACCAATAGTAAAATGAAACAATAGACTTAGAACTGCACGTATTCATGCAAAGAAAACAGAAGAGGCGCGCAGGTCTTTAAACACAGCATCCAGCAATCTGTTTCTTGGAAGCCTGAGTGGTTTTAGCATGATTTTGGCTTTTAGAAAACAGAGAAACAAACCAAACTCTGAAACAAAACCTTCTGATTTTCACACCTGAGCTCCCTATAGAGGACCTCTCAATATTCTGGAGGAGTAATCCTCTGAAAAGAACAAATACATATAAAAATGCGATTAATGATCTAGAAAATGATGGTTATATCAAAATATAAACAGTGATTAGCATTTTGGCAGACTCCATGTTTAACCTGTGACTTTTTAACCGAACACTTTCAAATTGTTTGGGGTTCTTCTGGTTTTAATTTTTTGGTTTTATTTTGTAAAATCAATACATTCATCTCTCCTCCACCTCCTTTCAAGAAAGTATTTTTTTTAATGCCAAGTCTTTAAAAACACAGAAAAAAATCAGAAAAAATATAAGGAAAAGGCTTTAAAATTTACATTTAAAATTCATTCCAGAATTGTTGTATTCATTACTTTGATGTGGAGTTCAGAGGTATTAGTACTGTACTTCCACTGCAATGTGATTGGACTTTCAGAACACTATTCCACACAAATTAAAGGGAGGTTTTAAAAAAAAAAAAAGGTTTCATTCTGTGGGAAGTAGAGTAATTAAAACAAATTTAAAATCATTAAAAGAAATTGATAGATCTAGCTATTGTTTTCTTCCTCACAAAACTTAAGCTTTCTTTTCTATTTAGCACATTAATACATTTTTCCCCTGTTGGAAATAAAAGCTATAGGCCCAGTTCTGTCATGGCGGTGAGCAGGCAGTTGGATACGGTAATGCATGCCTGAAGCCTTCACCAAGGATGATAAGCCTGCATGAATTTTACGAGTCTCAGTATCAAGGTTGCCCTCGCCCAAGGGATTTAAGAATAAGGGGGGAAAAAAGAGAAGGCAGATGTATGAATAACTGGCATTGTAAATCTTCACCGTGGCAACCTAGAGCTAGAAAAAGTCTGTGATGGGTTCATGACTTGAGAAGAAAGCGACACAGCAGAATGTGAATGGATTTTCTTCAGCTACTTAATACACTGCTTAGAGGAGCTTAAGGGTGTGCATGTGAGAGAGAGTATGTGTGTGAGCGAGAGAGAGAGAGAGAGAGTGCATGTGTGTAAGGAGGGGGGGATCTGTGGAAATTTGTTAGAAGGAATTACTAGTGTTATACAGCTTGCTAGGGTTTTATTTTTTTTTTCTTTTTGGGGGAGGCTGTAGGGGAGGAGGAGTACCATTTAGTCTCAGAATATAAATGACTGGATTTTGCTTGAGAAAAAAAAAAGATGGTGGGGGAGGTGCAAAGAATTATGCAGGCAAGTAACAATGAGCAAATTGGACCCTTAACAATACAGCACAAGGTCATAGCGAAAGTCACCAGAGTGGGGTGGTGGGGGTGGCTGGTGGTAGAAAACAGATCATGACAAATAGCTTCCCATTTTGCAAAATCTGGTAGTTAATGAAAATAAGATGCATTTGAGTTGTCTGTGAACACCTGATTTTTTTTTTTTCCCTCTCTCTCTCTCTCTCTCTCTCTGGTCCTGCTGATGTATGAAAGCAAAGCACTGACTCTAATTGTGCAATTATAAAACGGAAATGATGCAGGTTTGGTAACAGAGAGAAAGAAGGCAGCTCAATAACATTGTTTAATAACAAGCAAATAAAGCTCAAAGGGGAAAGAGGTGACTATTTCTGCTTTAGACTCATTAAGGAACCTGAAACATATTGTAAAAGAGTGATATTTAATTATGGGCTGGACTGATAACATGGAGCAGGGCCTCACTGGGAGAAAGAGACCCTATGCTCCTAGGAGTGAGCAGCTCCAAACATCAATTACTGTGATTATCTACCCAGTGCTTAGAAAATGCACCCGTCTCCATGTTTCGGCAGCGACCCGTAAACAGTCATTGCATAGGCAAATTTATGGGCACAGTCAGCTGGGGCCAGGTGGGAAAACGAGCTTTCCATTGGAGGCTTCTGTGCATAAGGAGGAATGAAGCAAAAGAAAGAAAAATCTGTCTTCTGCACTACTGAAAGAGCAATTTATTACAGAGCATTTGCAGGAGAGAGCATTTGTTGCCCTGCTGCCTTTTTTGCCTCTGTTGGCTGTCTGAATGAGAAATGGGAGTATATTAACCAACTCATGGGTTACAGGAGACGGCTTGGCATGGGCCCATCAAACTTCGCCACGCTAAGGCAAGTCAAAGGTCAAGAGAGTGTTAGCAGCTGAGATTTAGAAACGAGTGTATCTCTTTAACCTTAACTGCTGAGAATGGATGGAGTCACTTTATTTCTTTAGTCAGAAACTTGGTTGCAGTGAAAGATGTCATGAGGAGGAGGAGGGTACCATCCAGCCTGGAGCAGATAGGAAACTATCTAATGCAGTGAGATGTCATATGCTTTAGAGGTCACATAGATAAACTTAAGGATTCTGCAGCTGGAATAGGGCAACCCTGGACGTATGTACAGACTAGGGAATGAGATGCTGGAAAGGAGTGCCACGGAAAGGGACCTGAGGGTCCTGGCCAACGGCAAGTTGAATATGAGTCAGCAGTGCCCTGGCAGCCAGGAGAGCCAACGGCATCTGGGAGGGCATCAGTCACAGCACAGACAGCCAGTCAAAGGAGGGGATTGTCCCACTCTGCTCTGCGCTGCTGTGGCCTCACCTTGAATATTGTGGCAGTTTTGGGTGCCACAATATAAGAAAGATATTAAGCTACTAGAGAGTGTCCAAAGGAGGGCAACGAAGATGATGAAGGGCCTTGAGGGGAAGCTGTATGAGAAGTGACTTGGTCTGTTCATCCTGGAGAAGAGGAGACTGAGGGGAGATCTCACTGCAGTTACAACTTCCTGGTGAGGGGAAGAGGAGGGGCAGACACTAATCTCTTCTCCATGGTGACCAGTGACAGGATCTAAAGGAATGGTCTGAAGTTGTGTCAGAGGAGGTTTAGGTTGGATATTGGAAAAATGTTCTTCACCCAGAGGGTGGTTGGGTGCTGGAACAGGCTCCCCAGGGAAGTGGTCACAGCACCAAACCTGACAGAATTCAAGAAGTGTATCATCAAGAAGATGATACAGTCAGGCATATTGTGTGACTCTTGCAGTTGGTCCTGTGCATGGGTAGGAGTTAGACTTGATGATCCTTGTGGGTCCCTTCCAACTCAGAATATTCTTTGATTCTATGAAGAAACATCATTGCTGTGCTGCAGATCTCTGTTTTCCTTTAGGCCTAGAGGCTGGATGTTTGTGCATCTTCGTTAATATATCATAGACAAAAGAAATAGAGACTAACAAAGAAAAGTAAGTGAGAAATCAATTTGAGGCCATTTAGTCTTTTCTTCTATTTGCATCAACATTATTTTCACTAAGAAAATCCTTAGCAAATGGAGAATGTTAATGACATGTGCACTGAACTTTAATGGCAAAGAAATTTCTCTGTCTGGAACTGCAATTTGTGAGGCACAGGTTGCTGTGACCTGGTCCACAGCATTCCTGGCTGCCTGGACCTGACACAGGGGTACTGCATGGCCTTGAACTAATCACCTCAACTATGTGTCTTCCTCCCTTACCAGTCCTTCTGCACCTGTGAGCTCCCTGAAATAACAAGGTCTGTTTCTGTGACATTTGCCACGTGTCCTGTTTTGCCTGTGGGCTGCAGGAATCACCAGGGAATGGTCTGGCTCCACGCCTAGTTCAGGCACTCAGTTTGGGTGTGAGTTCTATTAAGACATCATGGTACACTGTGCATTGAAGCATGAAGGCTTCTGTGCAGAGAACCATTTCTCAAATTATTGCAAAGAGGTATGTCACTTGCTGCTTAAAAGTAGCCTGATGTATATACAGATACGCGAATGCCCCAGCATGAGAACATTTTTGCTCAGAGTTTATGATGAAGATTTGAAATTCCCTGAGACACTCTGAAATGCAGAGCTTAAGGGGGAAATTTAGCTCTAAGTGAGGTCAAGATTTCATGCAAAGTGTATTGAAGGAGAGGTGTTATTTGTTGAATGGGATAACAGTCTTGAGAAAAGACCTGTTCTTTCGATCCTCCTAAATCCAAGCTGAGTTATTTTAGACAGCTTTAGGTATTCAGTGTCCATGGCCCTCTACTGTGGCTTGTCCAGTCTCAAACCAGTCAGGTCAATAGTGAGGAAAAGGGGATGAAGATACTTAAAAATAAGTACAAAATTCCTAGGATTTGGGCGGAACTACAGTATTTAGGCTAAGAATATTTTGGGTTTTTTTCTTTTTTTATTCCTCCACCTTTTTGGTCTATACAGTCCTTAACACAATGGGTCTTTGTGACAGAGAATAAGCAAAGAATTAAAGAATTAGTGAAGCTTTTTGTATGCTTAATAAGACTATGATCTCCACCTGCTGACTGTGAGACAACATCTGTAGTAAGTGTCAAAGTACTGGTTGTCCCTCCCTCAGCAGCTGAGAAGCAGAGTTTATTGTTCTGGCCTGAAATTATATATACAGAGAGATCAGGATAGAGGAGCTATGACATACACAAATGCAAGAATGCAACAAGGTACACAGTAACATTAGGACAGATGCATTTCCAAATTGGAAATGATCTAGCATTAGTCTCAACAGCATGAGAAGGAAAACTGCAGGAGTAATTAGACACACTTTATTGTTAATTATTCATGGGCAACATACCTTTGGCTCCCCAAATAAGTCGGAAGATTGAAAGGATCATACCACACCCCTACATCATCAGCAGCCCGTTGACCACATTATTCAAATCAAAAGTAAGCAAGTTGGAGAGTGAATAAACAGGAGGCAAAGGAGTTAGAGAAGGTGATGGAGAAATAATTAGAAAGAGGGATTCCATACTACTCTCCCAGCTCTGAATTATAAATACCTTCTTTATATCCCTCCTCCACATGTAGTGGTACATAGACAATTTCAAAGAGCTTGCAAATGGTTTGGTCAGACACTGGACCACTAAAGATAAAGAGAACAATTAAGAATATTGCATAAAAATGAAGCAATTTCTTTGCATCTGCATTCACTATGGAGATGCCTTTCTCTAAGCCAATTATTTGCAGATAATAAACATAAGGCAGTATCAGAGATCAAGTTGTCAAAAGAAACTTAAAGAAACTGACAAAGAACAATAAAAAATAAATTGCTAGGATCATCCATTGCAAAAGTTCCAAATAAACATTAAAATGGTCAATTTGGAGAAGCATGCTCTTCCATAAAACTGTCCATAATGTCTCACAAAGTCTTAAAAATGCACATGCATTCTAAAGAATTATAGATCAATTGACCTACTTCAATGTAAGATAAATCATCTGAAAAAATAACTAAAAATGAAATATTTTAACAGAATATGGCATAAGAAAGCCAGATTTCATGGTTTCTTAAAAGGTAAATTGTTTCTCTCTAATCTGTTGAAATTCTTTGACAACTAAAGAGAAGGCTAGAACTTTTCCAGTAAGCTGCCAGGATTTGAAGAAAAATGTGCCCTAACCAGTAGACTTAAGGAAGTTAAAGATTCCCATCTCTCCCCTCTCCCACCTTTTCACACACTAACTAACAAGGTGTGATACAGTCCTGGAGCACAGGACAGGAGGGCATTTGAGTAGTACCTATCCAGCTGAAATCTATGCTTTTGCATGAGAGGTTCTAGAGAGGACAGAAGACTTCCACTCTGAATTGCCTTTTGAGTCAATGGAAGAGACTCTCAATAACAGCATTGTTTGCTATTTTAAACATCAAGTTTTAAAGTTTCTCTTTCATACACAGCCACCCAAAGCAGAAAGGCCTGGCCAGATTTCCAGCCTTAATGGTGCTATGATTCCATGGGTTTACTTCTTTTTTTTTAATCTTGCATTTTTTATTTTGAATGTCTCCACTATAAATTGTTATTTACTGGTCAAATAGAACTGAGATAGTAGAGGAGATGTAAAGGATGGCCTCAGAGTGTTCTGACAATACAAACGATGAAGGGGGTAACACTCTGCAGCCCACTAGTGCTCTCCCAAAATCTCTGAGCACACAGCCTGTGCTCATATTTATGCCTAACCTACTTTCCAGTCACTTTTTGTGCCATCACAGAGCTTTTGTAGATGCACCACTGGGGGCAGGGAAAATGGAGGGAAAAAGTGTGTTCCAATTCTGTAGCTATTCACCTGATTCTTTTGCAAATTTGGCCCCATACTCCCTGTAATTCACCAGTTGATAGACACTCGGGAGACTCTTGCCAGCTAACATTCCTGTCAGCCGTGTCCCAAAGAACAAAGGCAAGCTGAAGTATTTTTTAATTCTACCCTCTCAGCTCATCAACGCTGAGTTTACATAAAAATGTAAGAACATTACACTACACACGCTGCTAATAATCAGAAACTGAAGCTTTGAAGTTTCCTTATTTCACAGTTACTGCCATGACAGATGCTTGCCAGAGAAAACTCAGGGGGCATTTGTTTGCAAGCATTTTGGCTAAGCATAGTGCCCATTGTGCCACTTAATATTTCAGCTATCTCTAGTGTAATCAGGGAACAGCAGTTACTTATTTATCTCACGTCTTGCTCCTTGCTAGCTACCTACTATCACCAGCATGACCTCTGAAGCACACACATTAATTTTACCTCAGTATTTCTATAGCATCAATTAATAAAAACTGACTATGTTTTCAACAAATGCACATGTACTGATGAATGAGGGTCCTGACTTAATTGCTCTGTAAATTAAGAGCTCACAGTAGTGACAATAGAGAATAGTTTTAATATTTAAAAACTCATTATATTTGTGTACATTTTGAATAATTAAATCACATGGCCATTTTAAAGAGCTAATTTAAATTTAATTCTTAAATGTATATCACAGAAGAACTTGATCTGCTGAAAATTATTGGTTAATTTTCAGAACAACTTAATTCCGTTCCATTCTTTCCCTGAAATTCTGTATTTATTTATATACTTATCTATCCTTTCTGTCTGCCAGAAATTCCTTTCAACATCAATTCTGCAACGGTGATACCAACCTGTACTTTTGTTAGTGTCCATAGAAAACACTGTAAAGCTAATGTTAGTAATGTGTTTTTCTCTTTTCTATGGTGGATTATAACTTCATATTTTAATCCTTCAGATCTCTATCAGATCCATTGTTTAGATTTAAATAGCGGCCATTTTGGAGAAAAAACTTGCTTTTTTTATGACTTGCAGCTCTGTGGAGATGCAGTCCAAATACCCAAGTATATGTTGTTTTGACAGAATTTGAAGGGTTCATGGAAACCCCATGTCCTTATAATTATGTAAACTCAAAGGCAATCAAGGTTAAACCTTCCAGCTGTGGATAAGTATAATTTCCTTTCCGTTCAGAACTATGACCTTTAATTTGTAGTGGTATTTTGAAGGACAATATCTGATTTTCTGGCTGTAAGCAGAGCTACTGCTGACAAAAAAATGGTTTACCCTCCTCACTTGATCAGTTTTGGGGAGTTTAAGGGGATAATTCAAAAAAGAAAGCTGGTTTCCTTGATGAAGCTCATCCTGTCGATAGGACAGAAACAATTTTCCGTCAGAGTAATTCACCTTTGTGCAGTTAACTTCTCTTTCTCCTGTGGCTCATACGTCAATCTTCATATTGTTACTAGTATTTAATCAGTGATTAAGCTGCCATAGAGTAAATACAGACAGATAGTGCTGCAACATTTCTGTGTTCTTTCAATATTATGAAGTGTAATATTCAGATAGGTGCTTAGTTATCAAAGTGATAGACACTTAATACCTGAAATAAATTCTTGCTGAATCATTGCAAAGCAACTTAAGTGCCTAGCTGTAGTTGAGGAGACGAAGTGTTGCTCACTAACTTTTTAATCAAAAAGGGAAAATAGTACAAATGTTATGTGACTATCCATATGCTTTTGAAAAATTAAATCCCTTCTGGTTTTATCTTCCTTGTGCACTGATTATCTAAGAAAATGCTGGGAAAACAAGTTCTGGAGGAGAAGAGGGACAGCCATGGTCTTCAGAACAGCACATTTAAACCTGTATTGGTGAATTTTCACAGAGTGCACTCCAAACTCCTAGTCCTGAGTAGTGCCACAGGAAAACTTAATTTCTGATGACACTCATGTGGATAGAAACATGTCATATCACTTGTGACTACTCAAAACAGCTCAGATTTTTGGCTATGGAGGACTTACACTGCTCACAGATCTTTCAAAAGCCACTTGCGGTGATCTTGTCTTTAATGCCAAATAGAGGTGGTGTAGCCTCTGCTTCTCTAAATTCCTTGTTTAATTATTCAGATTTCATATTTTACTCTTAGTAACCATAGTGCTGCATGGGACAGTTACAGTCTGGTGATTCCCCACTGTAGCCTGAAGTCTTTTTCAGGATCATTGTTTCTCAGAACAGATTTCCCCATCCTAAAAGCACACTCAATCTTATTTCCTTACAGAGTTATGCAGCAGTGAAGTGTATTTTGTTTGAACTGGAGTCTAGTTTCCCAAGGGGTTCTAATCTCTCTAAGGAATAATGCTGTACTCTTATCATCATTTGCCTCTCCTACAATCTTTGTGTCATCTGCAAACTTTGTCAATCACCAGTCCATGTTTTCTCCCTAGTAGTTGACAGGATGTTAAATAGTAAATGGTCACAGCTTATCTTTGTGAGACTTTGATAGAAACACACCATTTACAGCCATATTTGTGAGATCAGTTAAGTACTTTGAATCTACACTTTCTATTGCTCGACTTCACTAAATCTATTATGTTCAAGACTAATTGATAAACTTAATCTATATATGTCTACCATGTTGATATGATTACCTATAACAACCAAACTTGTCATCCTCCTGTGTCACGATGTTCAGAGGTTGTGAGTATTCTGATTAGCAGATCTGCCATTTGACAGAGCCATATGTCAGCTTTTTGTCTATGGTACAAAAGAAACAAAGACTACAAAGGGTACTTGGAAACCTCTGTTTGCTGCTGGCTGGTTTTAGGTATTGGGAGCTATTTCCTAGCTGCGATAATTCCTGGTTTTTCTGTTTATGCATGTTCAGCTGTCTAACAAATGGACTTCTGAGTTTTCTTCTAGGGCAGAACTGTATTCGATCTTGACAATCTTTTTCTAATGGGCTTCCAACATCAAGTGGCTTTCCCAAGACACCGTATTTTCTTAATTTATTTTTCTTGCTCTCCTTTTCACAAATGAAAAAGAAGAAGAAAGTGGCAATTGTTAACTAGCATTTGCAGTGATATTCCATTTCAATCAGGGAAATATGGAAATCTGGGAACAGAAACAACAAACTGAGAGTAATCCAGAAATGCAACAACACCATGGGTTCTAAACATACATATTGTATTCAGATACTCACTATTTTTCTTCCTTTTTCAAAACCTGACAATACTCCTTAGCTTAACTTGAGAACAAACCATGCTTTTTGTTCTTAAGAACAAGGTTTTAGGGTTCATAACACCTAAGTGTGTTTTATTATTCCATGTAAAGGACTGAATTTTCCAACTCAAGTCCTTAAAAGATTTACAAAATGTTATAGTCCTTCACCTGATGACAGGGGAGAGAATCAGAAAAGTGACGTTCTTTGCAATAATGCACAATACTTGTGTTTAAACCGCGTGAATCACGATGAAAGCAAAGTGATAAATTGTGAGGCTTCACAATATCTGGCAGCTTTCAGCAGCACAAGCGGGAGGATAAGAAAGAGAGAAGAGCACATTAGAGAGCTGAAGCTGCAGGGGAAGTTAAGCAGGCAGACTATAATTACCCAAGGAGGGTCTTAACCAGGAGAAAAGAATTAACACCCATAGTCTTGTGAAAATTGCTTATGATCTGTAATGACACAAATTGGCGTATTAACTTGAGCTTCATTGGTGAGACAGCATTAGCCAGTGGAAGGTGCCTCTTAAAATAAGCATGAGATCTACTTCTGGTATCTGTTTTGGCCTAATTTTACAGCTTCTTGAAAGACTGCAAAACCTGTACAGAGATGCAATGCTCGTACACAAATCCCTTCACACTGTTGTCTGGGGCCTTACACAGGAAAGGAGCATCTTTATGTTTTCTGGTAACACTTTATGCAGCACCTGGATTTTCTGAGTGATGTCCTAAACACTTAACTCTTTGTTTGTTGTGTTGTTCTTAACTAACGAACTGTGTCAAAATCATACGTAAGTTAAAACAGCTATATAGTATTATCTGATCTAATGTGTTTATTATGTGCAACTAGTACCAAAAGAGTGTGTTCATAATAGGAGCTTGAAAACATGATTAATATATGTTATAAATAGTGTGAAATCAATATACAAAATTCTACCACAGAGAAAAGATACAAAGACAAAATAAAATAGAATTTATAAGGAACATTTTATTTTAGTGGTATTTTGTATGATTCTGCGGGAAAAGTGTGATTTTCTGCTAAATATTAGTATTCTAATTCTACAGTCATGGCTGCCAGTGTAAGAATCTTGACAGATGGATGGTAGATGCATTATTATATTATACTCAGTAGGAAGTCTCCATAAGGGGCATTAAAAGAAAAGAGAAGCGAGATATTTGCTAATATATATTATATATGTTAGGAAGCAGAACTTTTGAATCAGCCATCCATGTTCCCTTTTGAACATATTTTGTTTGATACTTTCTTTGCCATGTTTTACTTTTTATTTTCACTAAGCTAATGTCCTACATTGACCTCCTTCAGCAGTTCCCCCATTCTCATACATCCAGACCAATCTCTTAGAAGCTCATCAAAATCTTCACAGCTTATAATAGATCATTTACATATTCACATATGATATCATAACATTGTCGGGGAAAAAAAACCCACGGCATAAAATTCACTGACTGAGGTAAATTAACATGTACCCTAAAAAACAATGCACAAAGTATTTTGAGAATCTATATGTGTGTGTGTGTATATGTGTATAAACACATTATGGATACACAAGTATTCATAAATGCTATATACACGTAAATGTACACACACACATACACACACACATCTATTTGTATTTGACATTTCTTGTTCCACCTTCATTCTGGCCATTACCTTTCCAGTAATGGATCCTGTTGTGCATTGAAATTCCCATTGTGGTCCATTACCACTTCCTTTGTTGACAGCTCTATTGCTTCACAAACTATTGTGCTACGTATGACATTGATTTGAGGCACTGGATACACATTAGCAACATTACAACACGCATAATAAACAAGGTGTCGCTCTGCATTGTGTATTAGGAACGGGCACAATGCTGCATAGTCCACTGCAGACTCACACTGGGGAACCATGGGTATTCCTCCTCCTGGGGGTTTGTTCTTCAAGGTCAGTGTCAGTTCAGAGCTGGCAAGACCAAAGGTGAGACGGTTCCTGGCTGCGGGGTCCTGCCCTGGCATGCTCCCCTAGTAAATGCCCAGACCTGGGGACCTGCTGCCTTTCCAGCACCTTGGCTGGTTATCAACTTAAGCTGTAGCAAACTAAAAGTTTTTTAATATTTTTTTCTCCTGCTTGTAGTACACATGCGTTAGTAGAAAAGGAGATGATATCAGGTGCTCTGAAACAGGTAGCTAACTTGTGGCAGCCTCCCCTGCCCATATTTGCTCCATGCCAGCATGGGCTTCTTTGGTGATGGTTCTCTCTGGGGTCCGATCAAAGACCATTAAAATGAAAGGAAGCTTTCTTTTAACATTAATGAACTTTGACTCAGACCTTTAAAATCAGGAAGCAAGAGAATGACAGCTGCAATGCTAGAAATAGATGGAAATCTTTGAAGTCCTGTGGTCCAAAATGCACTAATCTTTCTTGAGAGTGTGCAAGGCTGAGCAGCATGAGGAATATTGATCCCCTTCAGTTACAGTGAGCAGAGAAGCAACAGTACTCCCCAGTCAGGAGAAGTATTGTGTCAGTAATCTAATTCAGCAATGTGTAGTTTTGAGACGCCATTAACACAAGCAAAAATAAGAATTCTCAAAGTATTTTCTTAACTCTGTAGCTCCAACAGTAATGCTTCTCAGAGAAGACCTGTATAAATTACCAAATTAGGAAAAAAAAAATCAACCAGAGGCAAGGATTCATACAGTGCAAAAGCGATAGTAGTGTTCCCAATTAATACCTGTTTCTTGATTGAAATATTAGAGAGAGACTCCACACCAGCTCTGTTTAAACACTCACAACCTTGGCAACTTCAAATACTGACAGGCTGTTCCAGTTGGGTAATATTTTCCTCTCACTGTGTTTGCCTTCATCAGAGATGTTGGTGAATGCTGCAAATTCTTGTTCAGTGCATATCCCAAGTATCTTCCTGCCTTGTCTCTCCAGTTGTTTGTTCTTGTTCATTCCAGCTTTCACAGTCCACCCACCCAGGTCAACCGACTCAGCTGAGGACATTGAAAGCCTTGTAGTTCTCACTCCTAACTAAATTACTTCGCTCTCTCATAATTACAGACTGTTCATCCTTCGGTATTTGCAGCACTCCACTATTTCTCATTTCAACTTTTTCTGGACTCTGACAAAACGTGTCCTTATCTTGTCCCTCATTCCCACTGCAATTCAGTGTCTAGAGTGCACAGTACAGCACACTTTTCTCTACAATTTTCCAGAAAAGTCATGGGAAGAAATTTGTGGTTTTTTCTTTTATTCCAGAAATTATTTAAGCTATTGCCTTTAACCAGTGTCTTACCCTCATATTCTAGTCATTTATTGAAATAGTTTTAAAAGATATGCAAGAAACTGTGTGGAATAAATCCTTCTCTCTCATTTTCAGTAGATTCCTCATATATCTATTGTGCAGTGGATCACTGGGTATTGCAATCTGGTTTTTTTATTTCTCTGGTTAACTCCCAGAAGTTCTGTGCTTGGAATAAAAAAGACCTGGTAGTAGGTAGATGAATGTCTGATTTTTTTATACCAGTTGAAAGATACATTAGATATGTTTCTTGTATGGAAAAATTGCTGTAAAACAGAAAAAGTTTTGTTCTTTTTCTAGCTCTTCATTTTTCCCAAGGACTTTTGCTGGTTTAATTGTTAAACCTCATTAAACCTCACCCATTGTATCCGTGGGATAGGGAGAGCTCAATCTCCATCGCCTTTTAGCCTCTCGCTAAAATGCATGTGAACAGTGCTACTCCCAACAAACAGCACTTTTCCACTGTGCCACGGATTGCAAACACGCAGCTTGTTTCACAAAAGCAACCATGCACAGAGCAGCTGGTAACGCCGGGAGGAGCTGAGTGAGTCGGGCTGTGTTTAGGCCAGTGGCGGCTTCCAGCAACCTCTCGATTTCCAGCCCTGGACGCCAGCCTCCACCACCTGATTCACTGCTGCTTGTTCACTGCCCCCCTCTTCCCCATCAGGGTCACAAGTAACTTACTTTTTCCAAATGCCATTCTGCTGTGTGCTTTTACCTTAAATCACCTGGGAGACTGATCAAATAATAATGTATTAGCTGTCATTAAAGAACTGCCTTGCAAACTGTGTGTATTGCGCTACATCTTTCAATATTGTGTCATACAACTACTTATACTTGGAGTTTCTAAATATTGATTGTTTTTAATAAAAAACAGATTTTATCTGTTAAGGAAAGTTTTTCAATTGAATGCTGAGAAAGAGTCAAAGGACTTATTTTCTTAATCTAACAAATGACATGTGTATTGTCATTGCTTTAGCATTCTCCCTGCGGACTGGAGGACTTAAAAAATCCCCTCCAATAATGAATGAAAGAATGAACAAAGGAAATAAAAAAGTTTTGAAAGTTTTTCTTTTTTTAAGGTATAATTGTTGTCAGTCAAGTAATACTCAAGCTGCTGGAATTTTTGTTCTTAAAATCATTCAAATTATATAATTGTGAAGCCCACTATAATGTTTGAAGCAGTGGACAACTGGCATAAAATTTACATCCGTAGTAGAGAGTACTTTCTAGAGGTTCATTCTATGAAAATAATAATGATAAATTAATACAAATATAATTTTTCTGACAGTGCCATGGCAAATTATATAGCATCATCATTCAAACTGAATGAAAAAGCAGGTTAGCTCATAGATTTGAAATGGTAAACCTATTTAATTTTAAAATAGATGGTATTTTGATAAATGAAGTATTTAGAATTTAAAAAGTAGTAGTAGAAATATTTAACTAAGAGTACAAGGGCCATTATTGAAATGATGTCATACAATCTGGGAGGCATTGTCATGTTCAGTAAATTAGCATGGCCTAACCACAGCAGAAAATTTCCTTGAGCTGCAATAAAGACTAAATGCTTTCAGACTCCCATGATCCTTTGTAGTCATCATTTTAAAGCGCTGCCTTAGTGAGCTAAACCTGTAAAGTTTTCTTTTGAGCGGCTGTGAGTTGATTAGATCTATTTCAGCCTAGTGGTGGTAATAGGCTCCTCTCTGTGAAACTGCTTAGCCTCTGCTCCCCTGGCAGCTGGAGAAACTGGAATTAATCAGGTCTGCTGGGGACTTCTTCAGCATCTCCGCAGGCCAGCGACTCTGGAATCATTTACTACAGAATCTTACTGTCAACTCTTTGTCATTTAGGCTTTTGATTATGCTTGCTTTCTTCAGAAAAAATGGAAATGGGTGACAGATTATCCTAATGCAGAATTTCACTAGTTACTTTTATAGGCATCTATTATCCTCCTTTGTAATGTCCATAAAAAGAATGTAGGTGTGTGCAAAGATTTTTGGGGGCACAGATATGAAGCATACACTATTGAAATTAACATATTTCTTCTAATTAAAGTATATTTCTTTTTAATAAAGGGATCCTCCCACTTCAAATGACTGCATATTGTTTTGCCACTAGCACAATATATAGATTTCCTTCCTTTTTTTCTTAAAAATTGATAGCTGAGGAAAAAATTCTTGAATATCATTACTTACATTGCCGCTGTCCAATAACACTACTTTCTATTAAATATACTGTACAGATTGTTTTTTTCAACTGTATTAAATATGAGCCTTAGAATAAATGCATATTTACATAAACTGCTAACTACTCCGAGCTTCAATGAGCAGAAAGTAAACAGTCAACAGTGGAAAAAAAAAGACAATTAAATCTGCCTTCTTTTCAGCATTTCATCCCACAGATAGAGGGTTCTATAGACTTGTTTTCTGTAAATAGTCAATGGGCAGTCTGCTGCAGTCTTAATGAAATCATCACCCCTTTTAACATTCAAAAATTTGGAGCTTTATATTACAAACAGTTATGACAAACCCCACTTTATTTGTATAACAAGAAATACTGCTTGACATTCTGGGATACAGGCTTTTCATAGGTAGTATAGGAAAATATTTTTTATGAAATAGTTGAAAATTTGATCACAAGTGATGATTTATAAGAATCTTTTGTTTGGTACATATATGCATTTAATAACATAATATTTTATAACTTTTTCTTAATAATTTTCTTTTTGTCCATTTTTTTTTCTGTTGTTGTGTTCAATATAATTCTAGAGAGCAGATTTAAACAGGAGTTATGTTAACAGGTTAAATATATTAAAATTTTAAAACTATGTTTAACCTCTTTTAAAAACCACATTAAAAAAAAGGTTATATATTGAATGATTCCAAAATGCCCAAACTGTTCCACTATTAGTATTTTGAACTATTCTGTGAATTACAGAAACAGGCAACATCATCTGAGTTTGCCTCCAAACAGAAAAAGCCTCTCTCTATATGTTCCTTAATAGGCTTGGTGACTGCAGCAAGCTTGAACTCTATACCTATGAGATCTGAAACACACCTACATCCCATATACCACCTAGACTTCTCATTTGTCCTTGTTTGCCTACATGTGGTTGACAAGTGAACTGGCATCAAAAGCAGAGGTTTAATTTTCTTCTGCTGACAAATAAACACTGTAGTTCATACAGACTGGGCTCAAATGATGAGCTGTAAGGTTATATCAGCTAATTTAAATGAACTAGGTTTCTTCATCTAGTTTTCCACCGGGTTGAAGGGCACTGGCTAGAAGTTACTAAAAAAACTGAATCTCATTTTTAGGCTACTAGGGTTTTTTTTTTTAGGGACTGGCACCATTGTCACTTTGTGTTGCCCTGTCTTGTTTAATACCTCACAGCTATGGCTGTTTGGTAGCCCTTTCCTTCCAGCTAAACAGGTGAGTTCTCTGGAGATCACCTCTGCTTCTCTTCCAACAGCCTCTTGTAATATGGCTCTTGTGCCCACTCTGAGCCTCTCAGTGTCAGGCAGTGATGAAAAACGCAGTCTTCTTCCCCTCATATTTGTGTGTCTTGGCTCTCTATGCAATGCAGTAGGGGCCATGAGACTGACACAGTTTGTCATTGTCCCTTCCGCAATAAAGTGTATGGTTGGCAAACCTTATGTAACTGATGTGACTCACTAATTGAGCCATCTAACAGGAGCAGTGTGCTACCCAGAAAACATCCAATCCTAATGCTGCATCCTAATGTCCACAGAGTCTTCCTCACCCTTTCAGAGGCAAAAAACCCTAACCTAACCCACAAATAACTAAAAAACCCACATGCGGTTAAATTGCTGATTTTTTGTGTCTAAATTGTGAGTTTTACTTGCTAATAAATAACCCAAGTCTGAAAAATCACAGAGAGTTAAACACACTAGATAGGTCAGGTTTATTCTGTTAATGTTCATGTTCATGTTCTCTTTCTTTATTGAATACTTGCCCTTCTTTTATCCTTAGACTATTGTGGTCATTTGTCAATGACAATGTGTTGAGTTTGGATGTGTTCCTCTTCTCAAGAAAAGGACTTCAGATTAGATCTGTACAAATATTGAGGCAGCTAACCTTGGGAAGTGTCCACTGACATCACCATTCTTAGCTAACTGCAGATGTTCAGGACTCAAGTGGTAAATATTTAACAAAGGGGGTTTTCTTTCTTCTCAGCATGACTCCCAGGTACTTGAGACACTGCATTATTTTTAAACAAGATGCAATATATTTTAACCAAAATCTGTCAAACTGTGTGCTGCAGATGTTCAAACCAGGTTGCAAATCCTATCGAAGCGTATGTGAAAAACAAGTGCTATAAAGTTGATACTTCAGATTGCAAAGCATACAACAATTCCTAAATTGCTAACAAGCTACCTGCATGTCTTCTTTTCCATGCAGCTTATTTTATAACAAAGCTATACACTACCATATCAACTGTTTAGGGTAAAGCTGGTTTTAAAACCTGATTACTGGAAATAACTCCATATGTTATGGCAGAATCTGAATGGGCACTGTTCAGAAAGGGGGGAGGGATTTTAAGCTTCAGAAGAAAGGGCTAAGTAAATTTATAGTGGTACACAAAAGTCTTTTTTGGCTCCCGCATCTTCTAATTTGGGGTGTTGTCGTGGTCCGAAGGGAGGAGGGGACAGGACACGAGGAAGGGTGCAAGCAGAATTCTTTATTCAGGTGTGTGACCGATTCTTAACCGTCCCGCATGGGAAAAGGGGGCAGAACATAGGGTGGGCTATCAGACAGAGCAAATCAGAATAGGGCACAGGCAAAAGGGGGAGGAGGAAGCCTGGGCATGTGCAGTTGTGCACTGTGTAGAAACCACATAATAACAGTAAAGTCCATATGAAAGTCCTGCCAATTGTTGTATGCTTTTAACTGTTCCCATCATGAATCTTGCTTCTCTACAGGGTGTGTGTCTTTTTCTCTCTTCATCTTTTGCTACTGCTCCAAATTTCATGGAACTGTGTCTTGCTTCTGTGGTTTGATCTTTCTAACCCATTTTACATCCAAGTTTCAAACAAATCCTTTAGCTTCTGTTTTACTGTTTCTGTGGTTTCAGAATTTTGTTTCTTTTATTTACTTTATCACGCAGAGCTCCCTCTCTCATTTAATTTTGTCAGGGTCACTTCAGACGATGATCTACTCTGAGAAACCTGCAAAACTCTGCCTTGTTCACCTCGACTTGTCCAGCACCGCCTTTTAGAGCCACTGTCTCCAGAAGGACAGAAGAAAACAAGAAGGATATTGTACCTTGAGGAAAGGCCTAAGCATCATCCAGTATTCAGGTTTTCATTACTGAGCTCTATGTAGATTCAAACTCCATCTTTTATGTTCTGAAATCTCACTGTTATCATGCTGAGAATGTATAATTACAATAACTCTACCATCACACTTTTAAATAATATAATACAGTCAAAAATGCTTTTCAGTCTTTGGCCTCTTTAGCATCAACAGCAATTTTGCATTCCTTTTGTGTCAATAGCATGTACATGAACAATCATATAGCTCCTGTAAGTCTGGTGGAATTTTTTTTAATTGGTAATTTTTAATAAGTAGATACAGTAGAGAAATAGAGAGAGACATTGGAGTTTCAAATTAAAAGGGAGTGATTAAGAAGGGTAAGACTTTTGAACTGAATTGCTCTAAATGAACTGGGAGAGGTGCAAATCAGTCATTACAAAAATTATATAATTTTAGGTCTTAGGTTAAGTTCTGTGAACTGTTTAATGTTATAATTAGCTGCTGCCAAAATCGTCAAGTTGAATGAAGTTCTAAGTTTAAAATGTCATAAACTCTCAGCATAAAGATTTATATAACACAGGTATCTGACCTACTACCACATGACAGGAGGTATTTGTTAAATGTTATTTGACTTTTACAAAATGGGAAAAAAAAGAACTAGAGAAAGAAAACATACATCTTCTGGACAATATCAAAACATTATGAATCTAATCTGATATATGTGTGATGAATTCAAAAAATCGTGATAAACATAGTTGTTTCATATTAAAAAATAAGATTTGATACTCCAAGTGGAAAATTTTTGTGTTTATTATGACAAATGAAGGCGGTTAATGCTAAATGTAACTGTTGAAATTTGACAAGAGTTTAATGGAACATTTCATAAACTAAGTAAACTCTTTCTGAGGTTTTGCAGGCATTCAATGGCTCTACCCATACACATCTTCCTTACAGGAATTTTTTTACACTGATGACCAAAACCAAGGTTGCACTTGATTAATCTGCATATTGAAATATAGGGTCAAATCATGGTGTCACTTACTGGCCTAAAGAAAGCACAGTGTTGCATAGGGTGTTGCACTGAGTTCAGGGGAACAAGGTAAGGACTGGTAAACACCACCCTGCAAAATGAAGCAGGAGGTAACCATCCCTACAAATAAAGCCCTACAGCTTGGTGACTTGGTGATGTATGCAAAAAATGGCAAGCAAATCCAAGAAAAATTGTAAGCAACATTCTTTGCTTCATATTTCATACATAGTTAGCTTGAAAAAAAAGGCTACAACTAGAGTACTTAGAAGATATCCTGTGTATCTAAATATACTCACTTATTTACATGGGTAAAGAGGAATTTCTCGTATCTATAATTGGTCTGCATGCTGGTAGCTCCTTCAGTAGTGGACCTTGTGTAGGGCAACAAAGAAATGGAGTGAAGAAACATGTATAAAAGATTTGCAGCTTAATGGCCAGTGAAGATGCCTACTCATCATTTACAATCTCGTGATACATAATACAGTCACTTTTTTTTGAGGGAAAGAAAAAAACTAAACAGTAAAGTATCTTCAGCTGTTCTAAGTGTGGTAGATGATCTGGTCCTGTCCTGCGGTCCATAGAAAAATAGCTGATGCTTCATACAGACCTAGGTAATGATGTGTGTTTCTTGTTTCCAGACATTTCTATGGTCACATTCCTTTGTTGAAAGGAAATGCCGGAAGCCAGTAAGTACCTACTGCCTGTACAGAATTCTTGATATGAAATCATCTAAGCTTGCACTCATAAAGATGTTTTATTTAAACTCCCCCAGTTATGCCTTTTCCTAATTTCTACCTCACAAGCACGTCTTTAAATAAATAACTTCATGGCCATACGACTCTTAGAGGGGAGAAGATGATGACTGTGTAGTTTTGCACAAAGGAAGTGAGAGTCACTAAACAGTGTTTTATTTAAATGTTGTTCTTTGTATAAAAACACTGAAAATCAAAGCTCTGAGAAAACTGCCCATCCGTCTACATTTACTTCTCTTCCACTTTATTTTATTCCTATTAATGAACTCACTCCGAGCCAGCTACATTTCTGAGCTTTTGCTTTAGTCACTGAGACCTTCCATCTCCTACCTTGAGGAACTGAACATTTAAAAATACAGTGATTATTATCTGCCCCCTCCACCCGCCCCACCACCTGGTTCTTCCAAGGCAAAGAAAAATATCCCTCCCAAACATCCCTGGATTCCCTCCTGACCAAATTTTCTCCACCCCCATCCCAACATTTGCACATTGTTTTTTGTCTCATCTGGTTAGGTCCTATCTGGAAACTCATTCTCTTTTACTCTAGACCTAGCTCCTAATTACCTTTTACCATTCAAAAGTACAGACAGGAAAAGCACTGAAGTAAGAAGGCAGATACACTTTCACAGCAGGAAAAGCACCACATTTATGCAGCAAATTTCTGCACTATATTTCATAGGCAGTAAATTTCGTACATATGTCTTTTTACAGGTACTCATTTGATTTCAATAAGCAGGAGAAATATGAAAAAATTAATTTCATTTTTCAGGCTCCCTTTGTTTTTTCCTTTTTTTCCAGCAACATATCTATTTCTCAACTTATTTATTCTGAATAAAAAAGGTTCTGAGAACTAAAAGATGCCCAAACCAGGCAAATGTGCATCTCTTCTGCAATTTGTGCAGCACTCAGATTCACTTACAGTTTTGTGGGACCAAGAATATTTAGTCTCATTATAAAACTTATGATTTTCCTAGTGTATGAGACCAGAGCAGGGTTAATGGCAAACGTCTGCTTACTTCTTGCACTGAGTTCAGAGGTAGAGGCTGATGCAGAGAAGCCTGTCTGCAGTCCTTGCTTGTAAAGCAGACAAAAAGCCCCAAACCAGCCCAGTACACACCGCCGTGCACAAGTATGCCAAAGCCTTTCCGTTTGCTTTCAGGGGTTAGAAACCAGAATTATTTTGATAGGACAGAGGATTCTGAGGACTGGCATGCAAATGTTCACAACAACAGTCCCACTTTGCTCCAGTTCCTGTTTATTACTTCTTATTGTTTGTAGTATTCATAAATCCCTTCAAGGCTTCTGTTATTATTGAAGAGGAGCCCACCTGGGAATGTTTAGGTCCTTTAGTAATAGCCTTAGGCCCAGATCTAATGTCTACTGAAAAAGGATTCACTGCTTTAAGGAAATACTGATGACAATTCGTTAGGGCATAAAAAGAAATCTGTTTCAACTTATAAAAAAATGTGCTAGATATGTGAACAAATATTATAGGTTAGCACTTACTGTATACTGCAGACTGCAGAATACACACAGAGTTGTCTTGTAGTCCAGTCTTCTTTTAGATGTTCACTAAGCCCTTAAAAAAAGAAAAAAAAAAGAAAGAAAAAAGAGAAAAAAGGAAAAAAAAAAGGACTTCATAATGTTCATAATGTTTTAAACTATAATATAAATCTACAGATCTGCTATTAATACAATTTCTGTTGCTGTCTGAGGTTTGAGACACATGTGTAATTCTTCAATGGCATTCTGTGTGTTATCTGGAAGGTCTCTCATTGCTGCTGCATCAATGCAAACCAGACTACACCCAGGCGAACAAAGGAAATTTAACTTTCATAAGTCGGTTTTAAAAATGCATTTACTTTGACTGCATTGAAAGAATCTAAAAAAAGATGAAAAGCATCTTTAACATGCCCAAAACATCTGGTTTCATATTTTGAGACCAAAAGGAAATTGCATGAAGACTAAAATCTTGTTTTGATTTATATTATTATTGGAGGGCTGAGAAGCTGCCAGTCATAAAATAAAATTTTATGATGATAAATAAATAAGGAAAACAATCTGACAAAACATGTTGTGGAACAAAGCTCCATTTCAAGTTTAATTAACTGATAACAATGTTTATGATAATAGAACTGTGCCACCAATTACACAGCTAGTAAATGCATGCTACCAAGGCAAAGACTGGCCTATAAAAGCCTGGCTAAAAAGGTTTCTCCTGCAGCAAAATACTTCCAAACACAAAAGAGAAGGTATTCTCCATGTAGTAAATCATGCAGCAATTAAGACCCTCTTTGAAGTCATTTATGAGTCTTTATAGATTGTATGACAATTGCTCTGCTTCAATTGTGCATTGTAAATTGCACAATAGTAGTAGTTCCTGCTTTCTAATATACCTACTGATAGTGCCTGAAGAAGCTGACAGTTTAGAAATTGTTACAGGATAGATATATCTGTGGGGAGACAAGCAAAAAATAAATGTTTCTAGCTCTGCAGCACTTTGCCTTTTTCCAAAACCTTGCATTCAATTGTAACAAAGTGTTCCAGCAAGAAGATTATTTTAGAAACATGAAGATCAGCTGTGTACTGCAGAGAGAAGTGATCCTTAATCATACATGTAAGTTCAAACAGTTTTCTGGTAACAGAGGCTTGCGTTTAAAATTGCTATGTACTTCCAGTCCTTGTGGTTTGAAGATGCTGGGATCACAGCCATGATACGCAGTAGAAATCATTAACTTTCAGTTTATGCTATACTATAATTTGCAAGTTACTATATAAAATGCATCATACGAAATACAAGATTTTGTATTACAGATATTATGAATCACTTGCTAAAATAATGCTGACATTTCTGTGGATAGGCTAGAAAAGCTTGGCTCATATTGTGAGACTACTCCTTTTTCAACTTCTGCAATAATAACCCACATTTAGGAAGCCCTGAATTTGGCTATCTGCAGGAACAGTACATTGACTATTCTGATCACATGCCTTATCACAGCTTTTCACCCCATTAACTGTAACTGAGCAGTGAACTGTTGGCCAGACCGCAACCCTAGTACAAGTCCTGCTTGTCCCTTCCTATCTGACTTCCCTCCTGCTGTTCAGCTTAAAAACACAGCTGTGTCAAAAAGCAGACGAAGAAAACCCCCCATTCAAAGTGCACATTAAATAATATAGGAAGGAAATCTTTCAAATGTTTCCCAAAAGAAAACGTATAGTGGCATTTGTATACATTGACAGTAAAGGTTTTCAAACTGAATGGAAAGATCTCCTTTGTCAAAGTCAACATTTAGCAGCACGGTAAACATTTGAAGGAAGTCAAAAAAGTTGTTGCAAGAAACTTCTATGGTTTTAGGTTTACATACATTTACTTCAAGGCAGGGAAAGAAAAGATCAAAAGCATTCTGAAGAGTATTTGCTACTTTAGTAATAAGCCCCAAATACTTGGAATTTATATTTCCTTAGCTTCTTTGTTGATCCACATGCAATAATTCCTCCCTCATCTGTATTTTGCTATTGCTTCTTTACCTGTCTTGTTTCTTCTCATATTCTGCTGGAAATATGACAGTCTTCTCAGTCCTCTAGTTTGGGGCTGGTTTTTTATTTCTTATGTGCATATAAAGCCCTCACTTTTTTCACTAGTTAAAAAGAACCTGGAGAGGCTATGCTTCTTGTGTTTTCTTCTGGATACCTGTGCATGAAAGGTAACTTCCTCTCTCTGATCCTGAAGGGAATTACTTCTGGCATGTTTCAACTCATTATCTTGAATTTTAATCAGCTGATAAAAAAAAATTGGTTCCATCAGCTGATGAAGGCATAGAGTAATGAGTCAAAACATCCTGATCAAGACTCCCAGCTGCACTGAATGGGACTCTATAAGTTATACTTATCCTCACTGCATTCTTAAAATTAATTAATAAATTCCCCTCCTCTTTGCACCCCTCAAAAATAAACAGGATATTAGATCATATGGAAGATTTTTGTCTCCCTCAGGCATTTGGTGTCCTACTACTGTAAATCTCCAGAAGAACAGGTTTTAGAAATCTTACCATGCTTAACTTCTTGAAAACAAAGTGAGAAAGGATGTTGTTGACTTTGGAATGCATTCCAATCACTGTGATGGCAATAAAGGTCTTTAAAATATATTCTTGCTACTATAACTGACTGAAACATCCAGTAAAGTTTATGGTTTGGGAAATCACATTTTTCAACAGGAAAACAAAGAAAGAAAATATTTTCTTCCCCAAACTGCGTTGTATCTAAGGCTTACAAAATTAAAATGAGAACATGTGTCTGCTAGAGGAGAAAAGCAAAAAGAAATTGCACAAAAATTCTGAAAAATATACAAAAAAAGCAATTAAAAAAGGGAAGAAGAAATATTTTTCTCTTTTATTATTCTATGATAATAGCTGTAAGTGTTCCATACATTCATAGTAAGTAAAAAAGTTTAACAAAAATATTTATTTCTAAATCAACTGTTCCTTCAATCTGGTACATAAATATCTGGTGAAAATATCCTGTAGCTTTCAGATCCCTTTTGATTACTTGATGCTACTATGTGCCCAAGTAGCCACGTTGCTCCCTCATTTCGCTTGGAGTCATAGCTCTGTGGCAATTGGCACAGTAATCATACCATACAGTTATCTCTGCATTAGTGACCTCCAGGCTGCATTACTGCAACTCAGACCTAGAAATTAAGCCTTTTGGCCTGAAAAAGCTCCACATGGGGGAAAATACAACAGAATATCTGCTTAGCAAAGCAAATTGCTACATTTATCCACTTCAAGATCTCCATCTTGATATTTAAACCTCTCAATGTGATATGAGATCTCCATGCCTCTGCCTACAGGATCATCTCCCTCTACATGGCTATGACCTGTCTGGGTATCCTTATCACTCTGAAACCATGAAGCACACTGGAGAGAAGGAGGAAATGTGGAGTACGCAGAATTTTAACAGAAGCCACACCAAAACTTCAAGTTTCATATCCTGGTGACAAAAACTATTAGAAACTGCATATCTACCTCAAAACTTGTGGCCCAGAGCAAAACTCATCTCTGACTTGTCTTTAACTTCACCCACACAAATATGAATCAAGGTATTTTTCCTCTAAACCATTACAAAAGAGAAATTGTTATTGTCATAATGATGAATAAGAAGAGTGGAAGAAAGGAGGATGTGTGGATCATATGGATTTCATCTGGAGTGACATTAAGAGAAGTTAAACAAAATTAAAATGAAATTCAAAATTTCATTAACAAACTCTACATGTTGATATGTGATCTTATTTGAAATAACTTTGCTTCGTTGTCTTTAATGAACTTTTCCTGAGTAACATCGTGTTCTAGCTAAATCTTCATTATCCTCTATCTGACCACTATTATACTCAAAAGAGGAGACAGAATAAACAGAATGCAAAGTACAGTGGAAACTCCACTTAAAAATCCTGAGAAATCTCAAGCACTGTAAAAATGCAGCACACAATTGTAAGGATGAAGGTAAAAAGATGTCCGCAAGGCAATCAGGAAGTTTGAATTTGTAGCATATAATGCTGACAATAGCCAAATAAGAGTGTCACCATCTAAAATGTAATAAATGTTATTGCTACCGATGTCATTGCTATCGTATATCCAATTTTTTAAAAAACGATACAGTAATTGTGGGATTTTTACATGTTAAATGCTACAATAAGCAGCATATAAGAATCAGAGAACAGAAATAGAATTGGACTTTTACAGATTTTTTTTACCCTGATTTACATTCTGTGTCATCACACTGGCTGTTGTGACCTTGCATATTTAATCAGGCTAGAACTGGCTGCTTTTAACTAGAATAGGATCTGAGACTACTCATTTACCCTTGTTATTGACTTCATAGGCTCTTACAGTGGCCTTATGACTTGGTAACAGGGGTCACCACCTGACTGGGATCCCAGTTGCATGCCTATATTTTGACAGTCTCTATTTGACACCTGGATATTTCACTGGGTGATTAAATCAGTCCAAGTAATTCTGATGACCACATATGTTTCTCCATGTACAAAACTCAGCACTGACAGATAGGGTGTAAGCCTGTCTGTCTGCCTCCTGGTGTTATAATAGCTCAGAGTTCTTTTAGCAATGTGATGATTCTCATTCCCAAAACAATAAACTCAGAAAGCTAGTTAGCAGCCACGCCTTTCCACTCCTTACTTGGGTAGGGCTGTGTTATTGCTAAATTCATCCTCTGCATAAACATGTACCTGTGCTCTTTGCTGGGATATCAGTTGAGTTTAGTTACTTTGATGCATCTTACTGCTTTTGCCTTGGCATTTCGGAGTTTCCCTGCAGTTATGGGGATCCACCTGTGATTCATCTACCTGTTACATCAGGCCTCTTTTCTCTGGTCTTTTTAAGTGCTTCCTTATGCTTTTTAAAAACTGAAAAGGGAAAAAACCCACTCACACACAATGAGTACTGATACCAAATTGTCTCTTCGTAGCTAAAAAAATAGATTTACAGGAGGCAAAGATATGTGTTTAATTGTTAGGGTCTCATGGCTAACCTTAATGCTACACACTCTTACAGGCAGATAGCTAAATTACTAATATTTGCATGGGAAAAGGTGTCTTTCTTCAGAGGAATTCTTTGTGCTTGTAACTCAATAATTAGACTTATGAATATACCTAACAACCACAGAAATGAAGAGGGAGCAATTTAGTGCTGTTAGTCCCCTTGATACTGTCTGGGTGGCAGCAGGTGTTACAATTGGGACTACTAAATAGATATGTCTTTACACATGGGAATGTGACAGCATACAGAGTAAAAAGCGTGCCTCATGGAAGGTGTTGCCTTTCTTTCTTCAGCTGAAAACAAAGTAATGCAAGTCTGAAAAAGGGGAAAATGCTGTGAAAGAAAGGTAAATAATTACCCCTCTGGGTTTTCATACACAACTTACCTCACATGTGCAGCAATGCCTGAAGCTAATCTCTCAGTACTTTTTGTAGCTCCAGTTAGAATGATATTTGGCAGCTGCTAGATGAATCTGGCATATCTCTTGCCAAATGCATGCAGTACATGTGTGTGGCAACTGCTGTCTTCACCAAAAAAAGATTGGCTCAACAGTACTTGTCACATTTTCCTTCTACTGTTTCTACCCCCAGGAATCTAACTTTTCTCTATTGCTAACCATTTTATTTTTCAGTCTTTATCTGACTACACTAAAAGATGCTGAAGTGCTGCACTGTCCCACCAGACCTGCAGTTTGCTGTCAGTCTGGCAGCTTCTCTGTGTACGTCCCCAAACTTGACTTAGCTTAAAACTACTTTTCCTGCTTTTTTATCTACTAGACTACTGCTTTTAGAAGTTGTCAACAATTGCTTTGATTTTTCTGTTTTTCTCCTTAGTGAAGTGTAGAGTCTGATAATGTAAAAAACAGCTCATTCACCTACAGGGCTTTCCACCATATAGCTCTGCTTGTCCCACTACTCAAAGCAGTGGGTTACCAGTATGCAACCAATGTCATCCCTAGACCACTTCTGACTGTGTGGAAAAAATGCAATGAAGCTAGCAAGGCATACCCTTTTTGTAAATTTGCCTCTTCTACTATGGAGATGATTTATCTGTAATTTGTCTGACCAAATTTAGTAAGTAATGTAGAGGCTTGGAATAGCCATCTCAGCCCATTTCAGATAATTAAAATAGGTCAGAGAAATGTTTTAAAAGTGACTGTCCCTGTCCTTAACAAAAAGCTTGGAGTAGTATCTCAAATATGCTTTACATTTGACTGAAGCCTGTTTTGTGTTGACTTGGCTTTAACCCTAAGACTGGTCGGAATCACCACGTATGCTAATCCGTACTCCAGCACTGCAATAGACCAGGAAAGCTGCAGGTGCCCTCCTGGGTCTCCTTTCAGTTCTTAGAGCGAGAAAGGTCCTGCGTCCCATGGAGCCAGGGCAACCGATTCTCCCCAGGCTTCAAGGGGAAACAGAATCAAACAAATCTGCCAAAATTACAGGTTTCTGAATTTCAAATGTTAGCAGACATGACCTTGGTACTCTTACAAGAGCACAAGAAGGCCATCTGGGGTCAAAGCATGGTCTCTGTCATTAGTCTATCTTTCTAAGTAAAGTATACCTAAGGAAGGGAGTGTGAGAAATTGAGCTAATATAGATTTTATGGTTAAGTTCTGTGCTGGAAATAAATATCTGCTTCAACTTCCTTTCCAGCTTTCTTTCAGCTTTTCTTTATTTTTCAGAGGCATCCACACTTCCACAGACTTAAGTTAGGTTAATAATGGATATCTCAATATTTTTTAAGACCAGAAATTTGACATTCAGAACTAATACTAAACATAAATAAGACACCACAAGGTCATACTCTTTCTGAAGTTCATCATTAGAAGCCTGGCTAAGAAAATAGTGCAAGTATTTCAGAGCATTTTCACAATTCTTAATGTCTCTAACTTCCTCTACTAGGGTTAAAATAAATTAAAATGCAGATGACTTCTCAGTGATTCCCATTAGCCACAGCAACAAACATAGTTTGCAAAAAATAACACATTTTAATGTGTTATATTTGCCAAATAGAATAAAAGACAAGCTGATGAGGGGAAAAACATTTCTAAGAGAGCCTCACTAAAGCCTATATATGTGATCTTTGATGAGAATGAGCCCTTCTTGAAAAGTATATTGAATACTTGATGCTATCACCATGGTCCTCAAGGATGTGGGCAAACAGCAACAGCACACACTGTGTTCTTAAAGATTTTGGCACTGCTCCTTGTGTCACCTTTATTAATGGCTGCTATGAACAAGAAACAAGGTATCTTTCTCTTTCACCACAATGTTCCTACTATCAGAAAAGCTGTGTGAAAACTGAAACTTGGTGCACTTCAACCTGCTTAATCCGTGCTTTAAATGTTCACATGCAAAAGTTCACAGGCTTCATGTCCACAGGCACAATGGCTCTTCCTCACCCTAAATAAGACATATGGAGCCTAATCCTAGGCCTTCTATAGTTTTTCGATCATCTCTCACAACTCTTGCTTCTGTAGGGAGAAAATTCCTGAGGCCAAAGCTCAGCTGTAGTTGAAGCTTGTCAGAAGTGTGGGGGATGATAAAGAAGAGGTTTTTTCAGATACATTAATGGCAAGAGGCAGAATAGAAATATCATTGGCCCATTACATGATGAGGATGGTTACCTGACTAACAGGAACAGAGACAAGGAAGAGGTGTTAACGCATTCTTCACCTCTGTCTTGAGCACCAGTTACAGAAAAAGGAATCTCAGTACCCTGAGCTGGAAGACCATGACTGTGAGAATGACCAACTCCCAGTCAACCTTGGATCTGCTGCTCCAACTGGATCCCTACAAATTCATGGAGCTTGATGGGATTCACCCAAAAATCCTCAAAGAGATACCTGATGTCTTCAAAAAACCTCTCTTGATGATTTTTGAGTGGTCTTGGGAATCTGGACAGGTCCCAGCTGACTGGAAGATAGCAAACTTTGTCCCAGTTTTCAAGAAGGACAAGAAGGAGGACCTTGTAAATGAGTGGCCTGTCAGTCTCACTTTAGTGCTTGGTAAAGTTATGGAGAAGATTATTCTGGGAACTATTGAAAGTTCACCTGAAAAACAAAAAACACCTGAAAAACACCTGAAAGACAACACAGTCATCAGTCACAGCCAGCATGGCTTCACGAGAGGAAAGTCCTGCTTATCAAACCTGATTTCCCTTTATGACAAGGTAACCCACCTAGCTGATCAAGGGAAGCCAGTTGATGCAATCTTTTTGGATTTCAGTAAAGCCTTCAATACTGTCTCTCACAGAATCCTTCTGGACAAAATGTGTTTATCCAACTGTCACACTCACTGTGGTGGGTGAGCAATTGGCTCACTGGTCGAGCACAGAGGGTAATAGTGAATGGGGTGATATCAGACTGGTGACGTGTCACTAGGGGGGTTCCACAGGGCTCCATCTTAGGCCCTGTGCTCTTCAACATCTTCATAAGTTAGTTGGACGCAGAACTGGAAGGGTTACTAAACAACTGTGCAGATGACACAAAACTGGGAGGAGCTGTTGACTCCCTCAAAGGCAGTGAGGCCCTGCAGAGAGACCTCAACAAATCAGAGGACTGGGCAATCACCAATCATATGAAGTTCAACAAGGGAAAATGTCGAATTCTGCACCTGGGATGGGGCAACCCTGGATGTACAGACAGGCTGGGGAATGAGACGCTGGAAAGCAGTGCCATGGAAAGGGACCTGGGGGTCCTGGTCAACAGCAAGTTGAATATGAGTCAGCAGTGCCCCTGCAGCCAGGAGGGCCAACGATGTCCTGGGGGGCATTAGGCAAAGCATCACCAGCCAGTCGAGGGAGGTGATTGTCCCATTCTGCTTTACACTGGTGCAGTCTCTCCATGAATATTGTGGCAGTTTTGGGCATCATGATATAAGAAAGATATTAAGCTATTAGAGAGTGTCCAAAGGAGGGCAACGATGATGGTGAAGGGCTTTGAGGGGAAGCTGTATGAAGAGTGGCTGAGGTTACTTGGTCTGTTCATCCTGGTACAGAGGAGACTGAGAGGAGATCTCATTGCAGTCTACAACTTCCTCATGAGGGGAAGAGGAGTGACAGACACTAATCTCTTCTCTGTGGTGACCAGTGACAGGACCTAAAGGAATGGTCTGAAGTAGTGTCAGGGGAGGTTTAGATTGGATATTGGAAAAAGATTCTTCATCCAGAGGGTGTTTGGGCACTGGAACAGGCTCCCTAGGGAAGTGGTCAGAGCACCAAGCCTGACAGACTTCAGGAAGTGTTTGGATGATACTCTCACACACATGGTGCGACTCTTGCAGTTGGTCCTATGCAGGTCCTATGCAGGTCCTATGCAGGGCTAAGAGCTGAACATGATGATCCTTGTGGGTCCCTTCCAACTCAGAATATTCTGTGATTCTGTGATTCTTTGGACTCAGGTCCTAAGATGAAGCAACATTTTGGTGTGTTGAAGTGGAAAATACTTCCAGTCCTGAGAAAGAATTCTGAACATTCACTCTCCATGAAAAAGTCTGTCCTGGAAGCCACTCTTGTCTGAACAAATCATGTTCTCACAGTAATCTGGTAAATTGTCTGGTTTGCATTGGAGTTTGTCTATCAAAAGAGATCTGAAAAGCTGTTGAATGTGTCCAACAAATACTGAGCTAACTTGATCCCTCCTACACATCAGCATGTAACTGTGTGTCACTGTATGAACATCCCATTGTAACAAGCCTAACTTCAGCGCCAAATGAACATTAAGTCAGATGCCACTCTCAGCAAAGCAGATGTGAGCATTTACTTTGATGTCAGTGGGAGTGTTTGCATTGACCTCAATGAAAGGAAGATTGGACCACTAATGGAGAGATATCATACTCTCAGAAATGAACCTAAAGTACAATAAACCTCTAGGAATGCTCCAGACCTTCTTTGCTTGAGCTTACATATGGTTTAGAGGTATGGTTCTGACATTAGCATTTAAAAAATGTAGTGTGGTATTTTTTGCAAAATATTCAGGCCCATTGTCTGCTCTCATTTTTTACGTAGAACACACTGTAAGCATCGATATTTCATCACTTCCATCCTAAGGAAGTTGGTTCTGTTCAGGTACTCTTTTACATTACTTGAATAATGTATATCATACATGAAAAGTAAGTTAAAATAAACTTTGCAGGAAAACCCTCTTCCCTTATACACAGAGACTGATCAGATGGTTAAGAAGTGAAAAAAATAATGGCCCATAGCTGACTTCAAGGATTTTAAACAGAAAATGAATATAAACTGTCTTAGGAAGAAAGGGTATATATTTGATTGGATTAATGCATCTGTATAACTAAACATGTATAAATTTTACAGGATAAAGATGCTCTTCCTTAACAAAGAACCTGTTCTGTTCAATCAATGCCATCGAAGTAACAAGCTGATAATGAAAAATAATTCTTAGTCATAGCAAAAATAACCTTTCTTCTGCAAACACTTTAAATAAGGTTCCTCAGAGGCTTCACATATTGTAGGACTTAGAGATAGCTATCTGCATCTGAATCATTTCAGAGAGCCCAACAGATCTCTGTATATTGTGGAAGAGAGTTTAGAAGTATGAGTAAAGAAAAAAAAAGGTACTAAAACCAACACTGAACATTTTTTCCCTTAGTTTTGTTTTTTTTTCTGAATTTCTGAACTGATTTTGCTGAAGATTGAGATCTTCTTCAGTACAAAGCAGGAAGCAAAATGAAAATTCTATCCTTCCCAGCCAGCATCAGTGATTCCCCAGGAAAAGTGTTGTCCATGTTCCTATCACATCAACTGCATTCAGTTTTTTTTCATCACTCCACTCTGCAGCCAGTATGGCAGAGAGAGCAGGATTCTGTATCCGTACAGTCAATGATTACGCATACTTTGTCTGTGAAACAAACATATGTGAATGTGTTACCTTTGGTCAGGCACAATCATAGGTTTTGTATGGGTCTGAACCACCCATGGGCCCCAAGGCATGCCATTAAGCGTTGTACAGACTTTACTAATGCATCCTGTTGTAGTTGAAGGTAGGCCAGGACTGAGAAGCATGACTGCTTGTTTTGTGTTTAACAGAGCATTAAAATGTCTCCTTTTGTAGAAGTCAAAAAGCAGAACTAATAAACATCAGGTTGGAAGAAGGTAGAGTTTGCAAGCTACCTCTTGCTATAGCCTTATATTTGCGAGAGGCTCTATCAACAGTGTGAGAGCCATGGGAATTAGAAGACTTTCTTAATGGGCAGTGACCATCATCCAGATTATCAGTTTGCCAGGACAGGATTTTATTTCATATATTAAATCAATGATCTTGTGCAGCCTCACACCATATTTTGAGCAAGAAGGCAAGGAGGATTTTAATTAGTGAAAAGTTGAATTTCAGAAAACAGATGTAGAATTATTTACCTATGCTGTGTACATGACCTTAATGTAAGAGGGAGAAAATGTCCTTACAATTTCTGTTAGTACTAGACATTTTAGAAACTTAGATATAACTGGCCTTTCATCATCTTCATTTATATTTCATTTATAAACTTTACAGTGTGGGAAATCTCCTTAGGGAAAAGTAGTGGGTAGGTATGGAGCAACACTGCACAGTTGGATGGCTCTCACAGCAGTCATTCCTCTTAAAGTACACATACACTTGCACGCAGCACCACCAGGAAAATTCCCCTTTATAATTTCAGGAACAGCTGAGTAGAATCCCTTATTTTTATCAATTAATGTTTTCTAATCTGCTAGAGCCAGAAATCTGCACTGCCATTAATTCACCACCATTGCTTTGAATGGGAATTATGCAGGGAAGTCAATTGCAGGAATGGACACCTCATAGCAGTTTAAATTAAATGAGCTTCTGCAATGAAGAAATGAACACAGAATCCTATCTAAGCCAAGAAAGGCACATTGACATCCTGAGTGAAAGCCAACCTGAAAGGATGGAACATCAGGTGCAATTGTAATTTTTCAGTTTTAAGAGACAGATTAAGTACTGAAAGCAGCTGGCAAAGTGATAGAGATTATTTACAAGTACTTTTGCCTTTTTCTTGAGCTGGGTTCTGCTCTGAAGGTCAAGGGATAGACCCTGCCACTGCTCAAAAAGAACTTTCTGGACACAAGACAGTGGCCCATGCCCCTGGTAAAGCTTAGTGGATTAGTTTGGCCTTTGTATAATGACCAGTCCACCACTCAGCACCAGCCTTCTAGACCATCTAATGGAAAGTGGAAAGATAGGCTGAATACATCTGTTTTCAGTAGAAGTTTCTCCTGCCCTGACTCCTAATGTTCCTTCAATGGCATTGAGTTTATTTCCTTAAGGAACAAGTTACAGGGCTCATGATTTATGAACTCCAGATGATCCATGCCCCCCCCCCAACCAGAATGTCTTGGAGCCACAGAAGTGCTCTGCGGTTGAATGAACAAAGACTACCCTGTGAAGAGCTTCTCATTGCAAGGGGAGACCCTTTTTATCTGTCCACACAAACTGTGTCAGGGAGTGAGTGTGAAGAGCAGCAAATAAGTTTAGGTATTGCACTACCTTTCAGGGGGAAAACCAGAACATATTTGTCCTCACATCAGATCACAGTGCAACTCTTGCTCAACTCACGAGCCTACTGCTGTTGTGATGAGATCAAAGAGGACCTAGGAATTAGCTAAGTGTGATTAAGATTAGAAGTTTCTTAATCATTCTTGGAGATGTTATAGGCAACTCCAGATGAAGGCATGTGAAACTTTTGTTTGAACCTCAGAAAGAAAAAGGCTCAGTAACTCTTCATGATTGCCATACTTAATATTACCTATATATGATTGCATTGCACATGATACATACATGATTGTATCTCTTACATGACTGATGATTTCTAAGATCCATGCTCCATTTTCCACTTAGGCTTCGTTTCTCTTGGATTAATTTCGTTTGTGCTAACCTCTAAAATGAAGTCACTCCAAGAGAAAAAATTCAGTCCACATTTTACCACTTTTCTCTGCTCTCAGTGCTCTACAAACTCCTGAAGAATTTTGCTCACTAGTGTTACTTTTCATAGCCAGTATTATGATTTACAGTGATTCACTGAAAATAGAGGGGAAAAAAGAATGTTGGTAATGATGTATTTTGTTTCAAATCTAAGGTATAACCAGGTTTTTTTTTTAATTTATAATAATTCACTTTAGTTATTTTATAAATTTACCTTTTTAAATTATACCAAGCTGCGAAGTCCTACCTCTTCAAAATCAGTCCCCTTTAATGTTTCACATAAAATATCTCAAGATTACCCCATATTTCATAATCAACACAAAATCATAAATGGATCCGGAAAAGTACAAGGCAATAGTCTAAGTATGGTCCTACGGTACAACACAAAAAAGAAAACCAAACATATCAAACTTAAAATTGCATAAGTAAACAAATACATTCCATCCCCCAAAACAAGCCTAAACATTATGTCAGTATTTCTTGCTTTGGGAGAGGTCTTCTGGATAGTTACTTATGAGGATTTCCACTTCTCAGTGATGGAACTGTATTACAGTAATTGGATTTCCGGAGAGAAAGTATGACGCATATAAGGACAGATTTCTGTCCACACACAAGCAATCTTTAGTTTTCGAAACATACGTGTCCCTAAAGATGTCATTAAACACTAAATTTTTGTCTCTTGCAACAAAGAATTGTGAATGTATAAAGTGTATGGATTTACATTGGTATTATAATACCTTTATTCAAATAAACTTAACAATGTTACCTGGTTTTGTTTTATCAGTTATCATTGTTTGGAGCAGCATGCTCCACAGAGCAACTGAATCAGTAAAAGTATACCATATGAACAATGATCTTTTTGAAATAATATTACAGCCTGAGAATACTTTGAGAGTCACTGTCTAGCGTGCCTTACAAACAGGAAATCAGAAAGAGCGCAGAAAAAAACAAACCAAACCCTTTATAATATATTATTATACTTTACACTTCAGTAGTCTTTTTTAACTGTAAGACACTTGGTAAACATGAGACAAGAGGTTATAATGAACTTCCTCTCTGATTTATGGTACTTTTTTTACCCAAGCTGCTGATGGAGAAATTGATAGAAAGAGGTGAGTAACCTTTCTAATTTCAAGAATGGAGTCATTATGCTGTTCAGTCTGAAGCTCGAAGAAGGAACTAAGATTGATTTGTAGTGAAGAGAGACAATGTAAGGAAAATAAAAAAAGCAAATTTTTAGCTTTCTTTAAATTCCATTTCAGATATCCCAAGGATCTATGATTTCACTAAACATGTGAAAATAATTAAAATATAGATAAATGAATCTTTTTTGAGTGGACAGTTTTACTGCTTTTTAAGAAAAGACCAGAATTATTCTTGTACCCAACAAAATGAGGTGTATGGCAGTGGCTTTTGCTGGGGTACGTCTCTATGACGCTGCATTTCCTGGCCAGCTGCAGAGTGTGAGAGGGAAAATGTTCTCCCTTAAGTAGAATAGCTCTGTTTTTTCATTGTCTAAATTAATTCATTCCTGCACAAGAGTGGGACTGACTTCACTTGCCTTTAACCATCTTAATATTAAGTGTTTGTTTTAAGCTAGTCATTGAGGCTGCGTCTGTAATTAATGGGTACACTTTCAGAAGGCCACTCATTCCATCCTAAAATATCTATCTCAGATAGCAATTTATTTGTAGCTAAATTAGTCAGCTTAAACTGCTTAATTTTGGTACCTAAATCAGGTAAGATGAACCTCAAAACAAGAATTAGCAAAGAATAGCAAAGCCATTGAAAGTATCAAGACTTGCATGATGAGAACACAAGTATCTGTTGAATAGAAAGCAAGTATTCTGTGAAAGCAGAAGAAATTCATGCTTAGCAAATTTGCCTGGGCTGGTAGAAATATCTGGGCAAGACTCCCTATGCTGCGAGATTCTTGTGAGCAATAAAACAAGTGCAGAAAGATCCATACTGGATAAGCAAATGGAAGCTTTTACAGAAAAGCAGAACTCCAAGTATTTTAAAAAACCCCCATGTTTTGCACTAACCTATAGTTCTCATTCAGTCTAACTCCACCAGCTAACACTGTCATGCCTTCAACAGGAAAGAAGCTTCTGCCGAAATACCTTGCCCTGTTCCAGTCTTCAAAGTCTTTGCATTTAGACTAATAGATTTAATGAGATAAGACGACCAGAATACGTAGAAGAATCTTCATACCTCAGGCCAGCTATGAGCTGGCAAGATGGGAAAGTATGTTGTATGAAGCCACAGCACGGCTTCTGGGCATGAATGATGTACTGCCCACAGCTCTGACACAAAAAGATTACAAGATTCTTAAAAACCCTCTAAAATTTCATTTACTCTGTAAAAAAAATTACTTTCCTAAGGAAATGAGTTCAGGAGTGGGAAGACTAACCCACCCTCTCGAGAGACTGGGTGCATCCCAAGTGATAAAAGGAGTGGAGTATGATGAACTAAGTTACTGAACTGGCTGTTTCAAAGGCATGATTTTGCATTTATGTGGGAAAACATTGCATTTTATAGTCTAGTTGTTGACATCAAAGAGTTGTAAATGGAACCAGGTCGGATTCCACTTTTATTTACACAGCTGTAAGTAAAAATATCAAACCAACATGCTGCCTTTAAGTGACCAAACCTGACAGAGTTTTCTGTGGACACTGGGTACAGAGACAGGTGCCCTTTCTCTGCCCACCCTGGAAGAAGACAGTGCTTGGGGGAAAGGGGTACCTCACTGTGAGAGGCCGTCACAGCATCCAGAAGAGGTCTGGCCCATGTGATGTTGACTTGGAGAGGAGGTAATGCAACACTTCTCTATATACTTGTACTGTAACATATGGAATTGACAGCAGGAGACAGCAATCACTGGGTTAATTACTCATAAAATAGGTGTTTCTAAAATAGATGGAAGAACCCAGCCTCTACTTCTCTTTTTCCTCAGAAAAAGAAGCTTAGATACCATGTCTAGACCAGATATCCAGCTCTTATAAAATTAAGATCAGTTGAGATGAATACAGTCCAAAATACTATTTTAAGGCAAAGATAGACCAGTAATTTCACAGTAAGAATTCTTCTAAGTCTCTTGTAGTTTCCCCAAGCCAAATATCACAACTCCAGGAAATTCAGTTTAATTCGAAAATTCAGTTTAATTCAGAAATTCGGCTTAAGTATTAAAGGTACCCCAATGTATTTGGGTACAGAAATGCAGCTAAGACATATGAAAAATTTTAGCTGCTCTCTGAAGTACTGTGCAGAAATACACAGCATGACTGTAGTGCCAGATTAGACCGAATGATTTGTAGAACGACATCAGAGTACTTTTTTTATCTCAGAAGTGTTCAGGCACAAATAAAAACTTATCGACTTATTCCTATACATTTTTTAGACTAGTGAATTCCTCACCTTACTTACAAGTTTTTAAATAAAAATTTTATAATCAATGCTGATAATAATTTCATTATATGCCGTATCATGTTACATTTCATATGCCAATAAACACATACGAGTGTAGTAAGATTAAAGCAGAACAGAGTATGAACATATTCATATACTCATGCATAAGAGTTGAGGGAGACCAGTAAAAAAAGAAATCATTTGTATGATCTAAAATTGGTATATCAAGCATTTTCTGGCTCTATCCATACAGAGATATCCCTACAGTGTGTGACATCAGATAAAAAAATGACATAATCAAATGAATTGCAGCACTTTCTAAATAATTTTTTGCCTACAGCAGAAGGAAAATATCTTCCTGTATAGATAACTTGTGTCTTTGGAGTTTAAGGGCCATGAGCTGCAAGAGTTATTTTTATGATATCATTTTTCTTAATCTGGTTAATGTTTGAATAGGTGATAAATAGCTTTATAATGAATAATAATAATTATCACATAAATAATTGCTTAAAGCAATTTTTTGGCTGTCATAGAAATTAGGACATCTAAATTATCTTGAGAATAAGTAGATTCTGACAATATATAAAAGGATTTTTGAGGGAATATCTAGAAACAATGAAGTCATATCAAAGATTATATGTCAGTTGTGCTTGTGTTTCATATTGCTAAATGAGACGGGATGGCATGGAGGGAATACTTTTTAGGTTTTCTATTACATATATGAGAGTAAAAATTAGTGAAAATTTAAGTTTCTGAAGAGTGCATATATTTCTGCTGAAAATTTTTATTTTTGCCCAATAAAAAATTATTAAAAGCTGCCCAGCAGTAAGGGACCTCGGGGTGCTGGTTGACACCCAGATGAATATGAGCCAGCAGTGTGCCCAAGCGACCAAGAGGGCCAATGGCATTCTGGTTCGTATCAAAAATAGTGTGGCCAGCAGCATTAGGGAAGTGATTGTTCCTCAGTACTCTGCACTGGTGAGGCCTCACCTCAAATCCTGTGGTCAGTTTTGTACCCCTCTCTACCAGAAGGACATTGAGGTGCTGGAGCTGGTGCAGGCTCTGGAGCACAAGTCCTATGAGGAGCAGCTGAGGGAACTGGGGTTGTTTAATCTGGGGAAAAGGAGATTTAGGGGAACAACCTAAAGGTCGTTCACTCTTTACAACTCCCTGAAAGGGGGTTGTGGCAAAGTGGGTGTTGGTCTCTTCTCCCAGGCAGCTAGTGACTGGACAGGTGGATATAGCCTGAAGCAGCACCAGGAGACAGGTTGGAGATGTTCAGGTTGGACATGAGGAAAAAGTTTTTCATCAAAAGGGTAGTTAAGCATTGGAATGGACTGTCCAGGAAGGTGGTGGAGTCACCATCCCTAAAAGTGTTCAAGAAACGAATGGATGTGGCACTTAGTGATATGGTTCAGATGACATAGTGGTATCTGGCCAAAGGTTGGACTCAATGATCTTGGAAGTCGTTTCCAGCCTCAGTGATTCTATGATTCTGTTCTATGAAAAAGCATGAAGACCATAGCATGTAAACAGAAATTAGATAAAAGTGTGAATAAATTGAGGAAATATGCATTAAAAGCATATTTCTCAATGTTCAAGTAGACAGCTGCAAGCTACAAGAAGCTACCATTGAAGTACTGTGTTCACAATACTCAGACTTATTGATGTGCTGCTTGCCTAGAGAAGGTCATATTATTTTTATATAGCTAATATACTTTCCTTACAATTTTTGTTGCTTCTTTAAAATGTACACAAAATATTTTTCTTCAGAAGAAGACTGAAGAAATCATGATTCATACGTGACATCTGTCAGTTAAGCATTTCTAGAAGACACCCAGTAACCATATTGTTGGAAGCATTCCAAGAAGTTGGAGAGAACAGTCCTTTGCTGTAAGGAAAACTTACATGAATGTCTAATAAATGTTTTGTGAGTTTTAATATTTGGGAATTTGTGATCTAGATCTGACTTATTTCACAAACAAACACATGCAACTCATAAGCTACTGACAGTAAGAAAGACATGATAGGTTTAAAATGAGACTAATGGTAGAAATTTAGGAGAAAAAAGTGAAGAAGTTAGCATGCTCACACTTGTAAGGGTAACAATGACATTGCAATATCCCTCTTAATTTGTTAAAACACAGTAGAAATCCTAAAATCACCTTATATATGCAATTTTCAAGTTACATTTCAAAATGTCCTTATATAAAAATTTGACTTCAAGATACAATTTGTACCATACATTAATGTCTTACCTGGGGACCCTGTGGAGTTCATTTTGGAAAGTATGAAGCTATATAGTTTCTTACCAGACATGCACCAGTTCAGTCCATGTTCCTTCACTGTCTGGTATCAGTGCTCTGTGTGGCATCACAATACAGACTGTAGAGACAGGGATGTTCCATTTGTGAGAAACTCCTTGATAGTGGAGTAGCACCAAAGCTGAGGAAACTGCTTCTGCCATTTTTAATAAGGCAACATGTTTTCACCCTTTTAGAGGCTTAAAAGCAACAGCAGTGATCTCCCTGTGTCTCTTTAAGAGTTTCGGGAGGACTGCGCCAAGACTGTATGGAAAGGATTAAGCCCTTTTGAAATTCCAAGAAGCTTTTTGGAATGTAGCAATGAGACCGTGCTGCAGGGCTTTGTCCCATCAGCTTAGAGAGAATCTGGGACCAGAGAAATGTGAGGGACTCCAGACCAGAAAGGAAAATTTTTCATACCCAAAACCAGTGGCCAACAGTCAACAATTGTTTGCTTCTGGTCTTTATCTAGGATTCACTGCAATATAGTTGTGACGCTATCTGTGAGAAAGGTATTGTCATTGACATGCTCGAAGGTGGCCTTTACAGTGACTCCCCAAACATAAAAGGCATCCGATATTTTACCTCCTTTTTCCTGTTTCCCTGCAGTGCTGTGGGTGCCAGTCCAGGTGGGTAAGGCTGGGGCAGTGAAGACCATCATGCTACTGTGGAGATAACCAGGAAAGGAAACGAGGAAGTCCTTCCCCTCTATCCTCTTCAATTCAGCCCTGCCTTTTAATGTGCAACTTCATTATTGGATGCATCTCCATGTAAACAAGTAGGAGTTAAGCCACCTTTTGTGGTCATGGGGGAAAATGCTCATTTGTGAATGATGATGCAAATGTATCAGAGCAACATCAATATAAGGGTACTACTTATATTGTACTTATGGGTACATCTCCTTCATGATGTGATTTGAGCTAGTCAGTTCTTCTTTGTCTCTTCCCCATCTCTTCTTCCCACCATGTTTTAACCCTAACTGTCCATTTCTTCTGATGGCTCTGACATTCATAAGAGTCCTTGGTAAATTAGTTCAATTACTGATTAGAAAGAAAGTGAACCCACCAAAAATTGTGAATGATGTTCTGCTGGTGCAGTAGGCTGAACTGCCTCAAAGAGGGGTTAGACAAGATACAGAATGAGTGCCAGAGAAGAAAGCAGACAGGGGCAGGAGGCGGGGCTGCCTCTTTTGAGTGTAAGGAGATGGTTCACTAGCTCAGCTCTCTTGTCCTTCACTATAAGCCTGCCAAATAACCTTTGAGTAATGTAAAGTTCAAAGGGTAAATGTTCTACATTTCTTTGACAGTATTCAACCAAAATCAGAGCTTTTCAAAACTTTCAGAGAGCTAGGAACAAATCACAAGTACCTGCCCACAAGAATATATGACTAAGTTGTGTAGTGAACTGGTATTTTTGCCTCTCAGGGAAGTAACATGTTAAATAACACCCTTCACAGATCTCTATAGCCACTGCCAACAAAGGACATTCTATGGCTTCTAGAGAATCTAAACATTCCAGTAGAAATATGCTTAGAGTTACCTTCTGCCCACCTTGTCTGCTTGGATTTAACTTTACTGCAAACAATACAAAAAGAAGGGAAAATACACCTACTGGTCACTCACCTAGTCTTCTTGGGAACCCCTCCCCTCCCCAGACTCCCAAACTTGATTTGTACCTCCTTCTCCACATAAAGAAACCAAATGACTAGAACTTTTTCCTGGTCTGGAAAAACAGAAATGAAATAAACATTTTGTTTGGTTGGTTGGGGTTTTTTTTGCTTTTCTTGTTTTGTTTTGTTTTGTTTTTTCTCAGATGACATTTGTCTTGATTTTTTTTTAAGCAATAAAGTATTTTTTCACCATATTTTAATACTCTTGTGAAAATGAGAGAGGAGGAGTGAAACTGTCACAACTGAACTATGTGGGCAAATTATCAGTTTTAAATGAGATACTTTTTATATTGTAAATATGTTTGAGCTATTTAAAGAATTTCTACCAACTTTAAGCGAGACATGCCTTCGTATCTGCTCACAATGATGCAACATTTGCAGTGTTTACATACCTCTTTTTTCTGGCCAATTGCAAAGAGCACTGGAACTTATCTGTTTAGTCTCAAAATAGTCAAACTCAATATTAGTTGTGAAAGATTTGGGGGACTAAATTACTTTTCCATGCTGGGGTGACATGCTTCACATTAAAAACTGCACAACATTCATTTGGAATATAAGCACTCTCTTAGAAAGGGTTTGTGTCCATGGGAGGAGCTTCTGCTCTGTGTCAACTCATAAGGGGAGCTGCTGGATGGTGAAAGAGTCTGGGAATTTAGGATCTGGGGACATGTTGTGGCTCCCCATTAGCTCAGGAGCAGGTTTCCAAGGAAGTAGGTACATGATCTGCCAGGAAATCAGTGTGGAATCAACTGCAACTGTATCAAAAAAGTTCCAACTCTGGGATATTTCACTCTTGGTTTTTATAAATTTACATTTTTCAATTTCAAACCCTTCAGCTGAGCATTCAGGTGAGCTCTGCTACAACTGGTCAACCTCAGTTGAAGTGGGGACCCTGAAAAACACCACGGCATTTTCTTTTCATTCTGCCACATCCATTCAAGACATATGTACCTTTTAACTGTTTATGCACACTGAAGTGTTCAAAATGATACCTGTCAGTTACATGTACCCCTACCTGCTCTCAGGTATCTGTAGCAGTGGGAAGCTCAGATTAACTGTGCATAATTCCTCTACTGCAGTGATCTCCCATGAGAAGCAGCAGAAAATGGGAAAGCATATCAGTGGCAAACCAGCACTGACAAATTCAGAAAGGTCACGGGAGATACATGACTCTTGGCAGCTGTATGCAGGAATGGGGGAAAGAATGTGCACTGAAGGGACTCAATCACCGGCATTGCTAGGACAAGATGGCCTTAGGAGGCCTAAGGTTCACACCAACACAAACTTGGTCACAGTTGCCCTGGGTCTCAAAGTTGAGAAAACAAATCCCTTTTCCACTGTTGGTTATATATGACACTAATTTATAGCACGTCTCAGCTCCCCCGAGGCCAAAAGGGCCTTTCGTGATCATTATTTTCAACTTCATTCAAACTCAAAGCTCTACAGATGAAAGATGAAGTACAGCAAAACCCTGGCCACAACTTTCTTCCTCAATGAAGTTTTCTCTTCTCCTTGAAGGTCTCTACCTGCCTACCTGCCTCTCCTATTAGTTAAAAACTATTTGTCATGCTTGGGTACTTGCTGGGTCAACCAATATGGTTGCTTCTCCAATCTGAGTACAGGAGCTGGATTCTCTCCACCACTCTTCTCATGTCTCGGTACATTCAATGAAGAAAAGAGGAGGTTGCTGCTAGTTTCAAGAGATGCTCAAGCTGCTGTGAAGCTTCTGCTTGTTACTGCCCTGAATATAATTTTTTTTGTGAATCACCCATATAGAACATCATGAAATTTATGCTTCTAAAAATGCTTGAAATGAATGTTCCAGAAATCAATATAAAATAATAATATGATGTTGACATCCCATTTGCTATAATAAAATACTTAAAAATTACAAGATGCTAAGATTATGCAGTGAACACATGCTTTTTCTTACTATTAAGCCATTTATCAGTTTAAATACTCGGTGTAATTTCTAACTGACTGTAGTCTTCCTGTAGTTTCTCACTGTATCATTTTACGGCTGTTTCTTTTCCGTTTAATATTTGCTTATTTTAGTTCAAATCCCTAGAGCAGAACCCACAAACCAAACAAATACTCATAGAAAACAGAGAGCAGCTCAAATGTCCTTGGAGACACTCAATTTTTTGTTTGCTACCATTTGTCATCCTCTGCTCAGAGAGAGATCAACAGTTTTTAGCACACAGATCAATATTCTCTTAACCCAGACCTAATCTAAGGAGAGTTTCCCCAGGTTTCACCTTGGCCTACTCCTATGTGCCATAGTTGCCCTTTTTTTCAGCAATAATTTTGTCTGTGTAAGACAGCAATTTTTCATCCTTTGGTCAAAACTGGTGACAAAAGAGGGAATAATGGTTCCTGACATATCAAATGATAGATTTGACACATGGCATGCTGAGCTGGGAGCTTTCACGTGCCAAAGTAGAAAGACAGATAAGCAGCCTAATGGCCCTCCTGACATTGCTGCCTCTTTTTTTTTTTTTTTCCTTTTTTTTTTCCCCTAGTATACCAAAACAGCCTGTGCTTTCTTTTTTTTTTCCTTTTTATTCCGGTGACTTTTTTTTTTTTCTAGGACTCTGGCCAGTAAGCAAGGAAATGCACTCTACTTCAGCCCAAAATAAATGTTTCCCTGTCCTGTAAAATGATCAATCTATGCCCTTTTCCTCCAGCACAGTAAGGGCAATACAACATGCTGCTTGAGGAAATACTAACAAATATAGCCAGTGAGAGGGAAACAGATGGGACTAAGAAATTAAACCAGCAGATTTCTGGAAGGTATTCAAAGAGGAGAGTTTATAATACTGAAACAGAAATGCTCTTTAATTTTTTTTTAAAGCAATGATCATCAAGATTTACCTTTAGCAGGGCTCACACTCTCCCTGCTAAATTCCCCAGAGAATGATAAGAAAGGTCTCTTTTGGTACTATTCTGGCAAAAGTAAATCAAATTTCACAAAAGCCAGTGCTAGGCAGGAGATGGACAGGCTGCAAGTTTCCCTCTCTTTGGTACTCTGGGACAAACACAGCAGTCTGTGTACCATGGGGCATGGCTCCAGGCATGGGATCGTGTTACATCTTTACACACAAAAGCTTCTTTCAGAATCTAAACTAACAAAACAGGAACAACTTTTATTCCTGTATGGTTTCCTCTGGAGCATGTGTTCACATTTAAAATCCTGACCTATGTGTCATTTGCTTGCATTCAAAGTTATTTGTATTGCTTTGGTATTACAAAGCAACGGCTGGTCCTAACCTCACTTGCTTACCAATAGCCTATGGACTTAGGCAAATTGTTGTTTATCCTTCTCTAGTGTTGGTTCATAAATTCTTTTTCTCACACTTTCTTTTTTTTTTTTTCCTTTTCCGTATTTTATGACCAGACAGTTGTGTTAGCAGCCAGCTTATTTTTCTGCTCAGTAATAATTCTATGGACATTTTAAATTTGATCCAATAAAGGAAGAAAACAAAATGAATCCAAGGAAAATAATTTACTCACAAGGTCATCAAACATCGGGATCCAATGTTTATCACCTTACATTTAAAAATATCATAGTGTTTAAATGTTCTGGGTTATTTCTTTACAGCTTTTGTAAATGTTTAAATATATATGTTATACATAAGGGAAACATTATATGTATACACATCAAATGCTTGTTTGTTTCTTTTTTCTTCCTTGTAATGCAATTTTTTTCCCTTTTTCCCTTGATGAAAAACGTTTTCCCTATAAGTATATATGTGGTCAGATTCTATGGTACTTTTCACAGTTTCTACGTTTTTGACATTCAGCCAAGCTGTGAGTAGCAAGAAATCAGACTGAAGAATGTGAAACTACAACATTTAAGTATTCTCACACTGTCCACCAATAATTGGGAAGAAAGAATCAGTCTTTTAATGTACAAAATCAAAGTTAGTCATCAATGAGACACTGAGACAATTAAAAGTGCATTATTAAAATAATTTTGATTGCATAAACTAAGAAAAAGCTTCATCATTGAGATATAAAGTGGTCAGTTCTTGGATGCACAAGTTCCAAACAGAAAGAAAGCATTCTGTGTTACTAAAAAAAGGCACAAAGAGAATAATTGGGCTTTAGTAACACTTCCTTATGAGAAAGTCTTTTTTAACTGAGTGTGGTGAATCACAACACTGTGGAATAAGGCATGATGAAGCACACTTAAACTATTTCTAACTTTCACTGTGCTGTCCTAAAAATAAAGTGTAACTATGGCTAAATATATTGTAAATGTACTATATAAAACAGATTTCAGCTTAGTAGATGAATGTAAATATTGTTAAAAGACAGCCTCTTGCTTTCCTTATAATAAACTTACTGCAAATGACTAGGTTGTGATATTGTTTGCTTCAACAAGAGCTGAAAGTATATGTTATTTGTCAAAATATTCTGATTTATCAATTTGGTTCAAACAAAAAACACACACAAGAAGATAAAGAGTTAAGATGATGTTTCTTGTTGTAAAATTAATCAGATTCATATTAGCAGTAGTAAATGTCATGTTGGCACCTTTTCTTTCTCACACATTACAGTTTCAAGTCTTTGCTATGAGGAAATAATGAAGTAAAGATATGCAGTGCCATATACCATGCATCTTTTTTGTCAGTCTGCATAAGAAATGAATTGTATCTGCTACTAAGGAGGTCACAGGGGCAGCAAGTTAAGAAGAATGCTTAAAGAAAGGACATGTCAAAGGAAACAAGAACTTATTTTTTCTGTATTTTCTAACAATATTGCAGTTTTGGGGAAACTAAATGCTCATAATAAATACCCAACTATTTTGAAAGCAATAGCTTTTCATTTCTGCAAAGTTAACCCTGGTGACCTTGAAGTCCCCCCTGCAAACTAGTGAAGATCAATAAAAGTGGTCGAATGTTACAAGCCCTAAAATTCATGCTTCACTTGTAGTGTGATCAGCAGGGAAAATGCTACTTTATTGTGAAGATAAAAAACTGAGGACTGGAAAAAGATCATGCCAGACGAGGTGTACATCTCATGAGGTTATCCCACAGTGCACTTCTTACTTTTTTTTTTTTTAAACCTGTATTTGATAGTTAAGCTTGAAAGGTAAAAAATGGGAAGAAAATCTTCTTTGCCAGGAAGAAAAAAAGTGGTTTTGACAGTTGGATGATGCTTGTGTCTTGTGGTAAATTTTCAGCTTTGCCTACAAACAGAGCCTTTCCTTCCAGCAAACGCTATGCATAACTTAAGCATGAAGTTAAGGCAGAAGAAAGCTATTGGTGTGCCAGATATTGCATCAAAATTACAAAATGTATTTTAATTTTGTGCAATGACTAGGAATGAATGCCAAGCCTACTGTCAGCATGCAGTAGAGCATCTCTCTGATCATGTGAAATGATTGCCTGATATATAGCAGCCTCCACTGCCTTCCATCCTGTAGGTGCCACTGCTGCTAAGTGGAGCTTCTGAATAAAACTAGATGAAGAGGCATGAAGCAGATGAAGAGTTGCATGACTGTGGATTTTAAAAGTGAAGGACCCATGACATTCTCATTTACTTATGGATACTTTCTGCCACTCGTGGGGCCAATGAGCTTGTCAATTTTTTTTCTGCTTTGAGGTCAAAATGTATACAGGAGTCTTAGTAATGAGCAAGAGTCACATCTTAAAGGTAATAAATGGTTAATAGCATACGGGATTTTTAAAAATCTCTGAATTTTAAAGAGATGTAGAAACAAGCTGACTTCAGTAAAACTACTGGAAACTAATATGTCTTTCCACTCTCTTCCCATCCAAGTAACACCCCTCCCTATACACTCAGAAGCTGATAGGGGCACTGCTTTTGCTCACACATTCCTGAATGAAGAGTGAGAGCATCATTCTGGTATAGTAGCCAATTCCTTTATTTCAACTCCATGAACCAGATACTACAGTTTCTCATTCATTTTCCTGGTCTTTCTTTGTACGTAATCTGGTCAGAAATTTTATTTTATTAAGACAGAGTAACTTTGCCCTGATGACAGATCATTCATGCAGTATGTTGGACATCAAGGTTCATATTTATCTGTATCTCACTCTGACCAAGAAACTAAACAGCACCCCATGGTTTTGCCATTACCATCAGGTCATATGGAGAATCCTAATGGAGCTGTTTCTTTTTCTATAAACAATTAAAAAAACCCAAACAAACAACAGCATGCCATAGTCAGACTGATTGCCTAGTCTAGTAGATTGTAGGGCCAGTCTTCGCGAGCGAAGATTTGGGAAAGGTCTTTACCCTTCGAGCCTCCGCAAGCTTGGACAGTGGCAGTGAGGTCCTCAGAACGTAGGTTTGTTTAGAGTGACCTTCTCTTAGATGGATGGCCTTACAAGGCTGATGAGCTCCATCTGCCTGGGGGAGTTTTTCCCTGACTGGGAATCGAACCCATGCCGCAGCGGTGAGAGTGCTGCATCCTAACCACTAGACCACCAGGGGTCCCCATGTAGTCTAGTGGTGTAAAACTAATGAGCAGGTTGATCCCTTAAGGACGGGTCACAAAGATTAGCAGCTTCAGCAGTGCACATGAAGGAAGCCCCAGATCCTGGTAAAGCAAGAAGTGGGAGGCAAGGCTTAAGTCTTGTGTCTCAGTCCTCCAGAGTGCAAAGCTATACTTTGGCATTCTATTTGTCAGATGGGTAGTGTACCTGTGTTTGAATATAGTACAGGAAAAGTGATTACATTTTTGACTTCAGAAGTTCTTGTTTCAGCTAAATTTATAACAAATATACATTTTTGCTCACTCTTAAAATATTTCATGTTGAGAAAGGATTTTTGTCAGCCCAGGTGAACTACTCACTGAGCAGTACACAAAGAAGAAAATCTACCTCTGAAATAACTATTTTGCAAGTTTAAATGGACCTTTATGAACCAGAGAGTTAGTGTAATGAGTACATAATTTACAAGGAAACAGATGGCAAAAATACGATGCACAATCCTTCATTCTTCTGTGTCTCCACTGTTCTTCCATAGATCCACACTGCAATGATGAGTCCATTAAACTAAGAATCTGTGGATTTCTCAAGTTAAAAAGTGTTGTTCAAGAACATCAGAGGAAGCATTTTCCTCAAATAGAAAGAATATAAAAAATTCACAATTCACATCTGGGGTGTAATGGAAGGCCAGGTGGCCAGCTATAGTTAACTGTCAACACTTTGTATTTCCCTTTGCCATCAGCAAAGTTTGCACTCAGAAGTGAGAGTATAATGTGAAGAAACTAAAGCATGAAACCACTTAATATCATAATGAATGGTGTTTGGAAAACCAAATTTCTTTTTTTTTCCCCCTTTCTAAGGTTTCCTTGGTACTTGTAATATTCACTGGTTTACACCTTGCAAAACAATATTAAACTAACAATTAATTTATGGACCTTCTTGGGATGACTACATCAAGGTTATAGCACTTTTTCCTCTATTTTTTCTCTTCTTCTCTCATGATAAATTGAGAACTGACCAGTTTGTGATATTGTTGTGCAATTCTAACAATTCTTTTTCAGTATACACAAATGACCATGTTGATAGTGTTATCACTATCTTTACTCATATTGGACAGTGCATTATTCCAGAACTCGTTAAAGTAAAATGTTGCTTAGCACATGAGCACAAAACCCTCTTCTGTTACCACTTTTCTCCTGAAGACTCTGAATGTTCAATTGTCCTGCTTTAACTCTAATATGCTTCTCTACACTTCTTTTGCTTACACATTCTTGAAATAAGAGCAAAATGTACAGAGGTTGGTTTTGGGCAGGATACAGTAAAGTATTTCTAAAACCTTAACTGCAGCTAATAGAAAATTAGGTATTTGGAAATACTTTCTTTTGTCATCTGAGGAGAAACACCAAAGTGATTGGGAAAAATTCAAAGCCTGGAAGGACTTGTATGGAGCTTGAAAGGACTAATAACTCACAGACTTTCACGTTATTCCCCAGTTTATTGCCATGTTAAATGTACCCCCACATAACTTTCTATGTTAATCCTCTTGGTTTTTATGGTTCAGGGCTTGTCTGGACATGCCCTCACGTTTTTCCTGCCAAAAGTTGTTTACTCCCTTACCGTCTCCTGGTTTCCCGCTCATCTCTCACTGATTGGCTGATGGATGTTGCAGTGCAGAGTGATCTCCCATTGGTCCTTTCCCCCTGGATACTCCTAAGTTCCTCCCACCTTCTCTGTGTTTCCCAATCCTGTTTCACCCTGAGGTGCCAATCCCATGCTCCGCCCCAGTTATCAGACCTCCCCTTACCCAAACCCTATATAAGTCCTTGTTCTCCTTAAGAAACTGGCCATTGCACCCTGACCTTCTACTGCGTCAGAACCCTTTGTGCAGTGTCGCGTCCCTATTCCCTTTTCCCTCGGGCCGTGGCAGTCATCAGCTCTTGATGCTTGGTACATTAGAAAGCAACAGTTCATTCTGCTTTTGGAAGAGAAACCATGGTTAGAGCTGGTCTTTTACAAAGCAGATTGGTGTACATATACCCTCAGAAACACTAGACATGACCTAGCCCTCTAGTACTCTTAATATTTTAACTTGTTATCATCCTGAGTCAATAGATATTTTGTTACATTTGTATACTAGAACAGTTGTAGTCCTGTGGGGGAAAGTGGAGAGAACTATGAAACTAACACTAATCATCTATACTTCCACTTTGTAGAGTTAGAAAACACCCAGGACTTTTGAAAATTAGGTTTTACAGATTCTACCTATCAACAGCTGTGAACAAAATGAGCCATCCACATGAACTTGAAGTAATGAAAGGCAGCCTGCAATATATTTCAAGTTATTCCATGACTTATCTTAGGTTTAATCTTCTAAGCGATAAAAATCAAGAAAAGATCAGGCACTCACAAAGTCAATGGAAGGAATTTAAAACAAAGGTGTACATTTCATTCACAGATTTATAAGTGTTCTGTATATGTTCTTTCAAGACAGGAACCTAAGAAAATTATAACACTTTCCTAGAAAAGCCAAAGTCATGCAGACAAAAAAATACAAGTATTCCTCTAGAAGAAGAAAAATACTTACGTATTCATCAGTTACTTTAAGTCTTTCTAGAAAAAAGCTAGCATAGTTAGATTTTAGCTGAGGCTTGTGTTACCAAATGTAATTTTTTCAAAGATTATGTATTTCATTTCACATTCTTCATAGAAATAGTTTAGAAGAACTGAAGCAAGATAGAAATTATGGTCCATAAGCAGTGTTTTGCAAACTTAGGGCTCCATTCAAATTAAAGATCATTACACTGGGAGACATGGCTGCCAGGCTGGAACATAAACAGAAATTGACTTGATAATTTAGTAGAAACAGAAGATATATGAAAGCATTGTTAAATGAAATTAGTCAGCCCCTAAAATAATATAGTTTTTTAAATAATAGCCCAGTCATGTAGAGGAATCCTCAAACAATTCATGGAACCAATCCTGAACAAAATCTTACTCAAAGTTATGATATATTCAGGTTTTTCCTCTTTCCTCACCTTCTGACATACACTTCTGGTTTTGACAGAAATACCAGGAGAACAAACTTTCTTTCTTGTGTTATTACATGGCTTTAACTAGAAGCTGAAATGATGGAAAATCTGCAAGAAAGCCTGGTATACAGTCTCAGGGAATTCAGATAAAGATCCAAGAATTCAAACCAAATCCAAATGCTGAACCTTTTGAGATACATTACGCTTTGAAGACAGGTGACTTTATTCTTCCAGATGGGTCTTTGAGATGCTCTGCAGTGCCCATATGACTCATCAACAAAATTTATTTGGCTAAAGAAGCAGTCAGGGAATATACTGTAGTATACTGTAGTATACTGTATGTGGCCCCTCTAGGACAGCTCCAGCTGGAGCCTTAGGCAAGATTTATGGAAATTGAAATCTTAGAAGCTTTTGTGCCTTTTCTTCCCATTAGCTGTATTGCATCAATGAAACAATCGCCTGAAATCTTATCACATGAAGGCAAATGTACTCGCTGGTGGCAGCATCCCTTGTAACCAGAGCAGCTGCACAGTGGGGAGGTGAGCTCCATGAAGAGTCAGAGAAGGCAGTTGAAGGAGGAGGAAAAGTCCATGTCTTGAAATCAGGAGGGACTACCAAAATAACAGTGAGTGTGTAGAAGAATGGCATAAGTCTTTGTTCTGTGGTTTTGGGAGAAGGCAATGGCGTCACATGGGGTCACTTCCCTACTCTGGCATAGTGAAGTACTGTTGAAGATCAATACAGCTAATACTGTTCTCCCATTTTCTGTTTTCCTATTCCTTTTCCTTCTCAGCTAGTGAAAGAGGTCCTCAGTACTTGGCCAGTGTTTCTCTCAGCATTAATAGTGAGGATAAGTATCCTGGAAATGTTAGACAACAAGAGGTCCATTCTGCAACGTGAAAGCCTCAGTGGGCTCCTTCATGATTCTATAGAAATAGAAATGACTTTCCTATAATATCTGGTAGTATTTTCTAGATCACGCAGAAAAAGGAGAAGAGGGATGATGGGTCTTACACAGCCGGCAAAGTGCTTTAACATCTTTCCTGAACAATACTGTGGTAAATGTCAGGAAACAGGTGACACCTGCACCATTATCCTTATTTTGCCTTATTTTGACATCACTGTGCCCACAGGAGGGAAACCAAAGACAAAGTCTTGTCTGTCAGTATGGCTCCAGGAGTTCAGTCGAGCCAAGGCAGTGAGATGCACGTGTTCAGGATGATGTGTCTGAGTGGATGGCCAGCTAGTCCCTGCAACTAAAGCAGAAAATTTTAACAGAGGCTCGTATTTTGTACTTCCAAGGCAAGCTGAGAACATTTTTTTTCCTATTAGTAAACACAGCCATCCTCATAGCTATGAATGGTTCTACTAAGCTGAATATATTAAACCCCTAGGAGCAGTGAGAATGTTACTTATGAAACGCAAATGGGTGAAGAAAAGACAGAATGTAGTATGCTGAGATTTAGGAAGTTAATTGATTAAGTAGGTACCTTTCAGAAATTCAGTTAAATATTAAGTAGAATATGAAGTAAATATTGGAAGGGCTAGGAAGATTGGCTAGCAATGAGAGTCTTCTGGTTATATCCCAAGCTTTGATGTGATTTAACTTCTGTATTTTTTTCAGGGAAGTGGAAGAAGAGGCATGAGAATAGAGACAATGAAGAAAGAAGAGTGATACAAAGAAGGAATTTTAGCTTTTGATGAAGAACAGAGATCTAATTTCCAGTTTCACGTTCCTCATTTTGCCTTAAGTCACTTCATGAATTCTCCTATTACAAAGAAAAGGCTGTCAACAGAGAATGACTTCTGTAATCTGGAACTGACACTTTCAGAAAGTTTAAATGTTCGAAGAACTGCTCTCCCAGTAGGAAACCTGTTGTGGGTTAACCCTTGCTGGAAGCTAAACCCCACGCAGCACTTGCTTACTCACCTACAGTGATAGAGAATTGAAAGAGAGAAAGTGAGAAAACTCATGAATTAAGATAAAGGCAGTTTAACAGAAAAGCAAAAGCCATATATGCAAGTAAGGCCAAACAAGGAATTCATCCATTCCTTCCCATTGACAGGCAGGTGTTCAGCCATATCGAGGAAAGCTGAGCTGGATCATGTGTAACAATGACTTGAGAAAACATGTGCCTTCGCTCTGAGAGCCCCCCGTTCCTCCTTCTTCCCCCAGTCTTATATGCTGAACACGATGCCATATGGTGTGTTACACCCCTCTGGTCAGTTGGGGTCAGCTGTCCCAGCTATGTCTCCTCCCAACTCCTTGGGAGCCTGCTTGCTGGTGGGATAGGATGAGGGAGAGAAAAGACCTTGAAGCTATGTAAATGCTGCTTAAGAATAGTTCAAACATGCCAAACAGTGTTAACAACACTGTTATGGTCACAAATCCGAGCTACTGTGAAGAAAGTCAACTCTACCCCAGACAAAACCAGTACAGACACAACAGAAGATCACAACATAGTTCCTAATACCCTGAGAGGGGGTATCAAGATTTAAGTGTCTCAACTTGAGCAGCTAAAAATTAAGGCATCCTATCCCACAATCATCACTGGAAATACTGGCTTAGTTTGATCTCATTGAACATTATAGATGCAAAATTGTGATTTAGAGATGGCAATACAATATTAACTTCATATTTTCACTTTACAATTTGCATATTCTTACTAATTTGTTCTACCACATAAACGCATGCACTTCACTGAATATTTTTGCAAAGCAACAACAGCAACTAACATTTCATTTTAACATGAAAGGAAGAACTAAGATAAAACCCTTCCTTTCCAAGAAAACAGCAAGTAAGTATACATATATATATATGTGAATACGTATATGTATGTAAAAATCACAGTGCATAACAACAACAAGTCAGAGGATGTATGAAACAGTAATCTGCTTTGCTATTCCCATGTAACCTACTCTGAAATAAATCATGATGTACTGAAAGTCATATGTGGGAATTAATAAATTCTATCACAGTAGCACGAAGGAAGATATCAAAGTTCTTCATTTATTTACTTACTGATTTGTTTATTTTTTAACACTGTCAGTATGTTTCTTACATGAGAGAAACGTAATTTTTTTTGAGGTTAGTTGCTTTACAACTAGAAAGAATTAGGAAAAACTTTTCTTCCTTCATATTTCATTTGATATTACCTAGGAATCATTTGTTAATTCTGGTGAAGTTAAAAGGTATTTCTGAGAATTTGTGAGAAAAGGATACTAATGGAGTACATAGTGAAGATCAATAGTTTACTGGGTATGTGATAATATACTTTAGTTTCTGAAAAGACACCAAATAAATGTCTTTTGGGCTTAGCAGAAATTTTTTTCCTCTTTCAGTCTGATTTAAAGTGATACTGGTTTGTCTGTTGTCTTCATGTAAACTTTTAATCTGCAACGCTAGCTTGCCTCCAGCAAATTATGTCTATAGGATGTTTTCCAAACTGAATAATTCTAGAGGGATTCTGAAATGTCTTTTTCCAAATAATACATGAAAAACCTGTTACTTGAGAAAGAATTGGAGACATAAAAGCATTACAAAACATTTTATGTAAAAAGCCCTTTGAAAAAAAGGGGAAATTTTAAATAATGATCTAAATAATTACTTCATTAATACAACTCATGCATATTACCAGGGTTGGAGTAAAAGGAAGATGTCTGAATAACACTGTCAATTAACAGAAACTGTTTAAAAGATTATCCCTAAGGCCATACTTTCAAAACTTCACTAAACAGTATAATACAAAACAGTATATTAATTACAACTGGTCAGAAATCTTTTTCATGAAGTAGTTTTTCATCATAAATGTTCAGCCCATCAAAACATGAACTTGTCACAGGGATGATCCTGCTAAAAAAACTCAACAAACAAACCTAAACCAGGAAAATTAATACTAGAATCCATTTCTTGAGGTTCCATAATGGAATCCCCAGTGAGAGAAAACTGTTTTTTGACCAAGAGAGCACTCAAGCTACTGAAGACCTAGAATCAAATCTCTTGGTTTTTAATGTCCCACATTGATAGCTTGGCCCAAAGACTACTGTAACCATGCTAAAGTTGATAACTTTTGTCGAAACTAATACTGTCGTAACTACAGCAAGATCTTGACCCTAGGAATGTTGTGGGGTGTGTGCTCTGGCCACTGGAATAGGGCTTGATTCTTTTCGAACAATAGGGAGTGATCACTCTGACTTGTACAAGATGGAATAGCTGCAGGACACAACTGAGAGATCCCTGGCCAGTGTGGGGAAGCCCCCAACTTGCAACTTGGGAAACTCGGGTTCAGATTCCTTCTCCAAATCAGGGAGAATTGGATGTGCCCATAGCTGAGCCACTAATACTTCAAAAAAGCAGTACTGGCTTAGTACTCCATGGAATGCTGCAGATTCCTTCATGCTTTTTCTTGCCCTAATCTGCTAAAAACAACTGTAGTTACTATATTAGAATAAAGTTTCCCTTATGTCATGGAGCACATTTTAAATAACCAATGTGATAACCACAAATTCTTGGTGTCCGTGACACCACAATGAAAACTCCTTAGTTTTTCCTCAAGCACTTCCCAATTGCTTTTTAATCTAATAAACAGAAAGCTGAAAAGATAATCCTGACATCTCTCTATTTTTTAAACTTTATTTGTTGGAATTTATTTGTCTATCTTCTCTCTAACCCACTATATTTTTTCTGCTCTGACACCTCTTTTCAATAGCCAGAGATTTGGCTTAGACTAGTAGACAAAGCACAGGTTATTTGCACAGATATGTAAAGAAGAGTGATTTCCATACTGGATGCTGAATAAAATAAATTTTATTAAGCAGAATCTTACTTTTGATTATATATACAATACTTTTGTATTATATATGCAATACTTTTGTGTTATACTTTTTGTACAATACTTTTTGTACAATACTTTTTTTATTACATATAAGCATCCTCATGTCAGCTTCATTTGACTGCTCGCCCATCTAGAGTAGAGTTTGACTGAAAACCCATGGGTGTATAAAACTGTCTGTGTGAAAGCCCAACTAAATAAATATACATCTTTCAATAAAATGAAGTAGTGTTAGAGTATTGCAACAGAATAGAGGCTTTGTTTTGTAGTGCTAAAAATGCTGAGTGGCGAATTTACAGACGAACTCTTCCTGGGACAAGACCTTCTTCTTTACTGTTTTCTTGCTGGCTAATATTACTGAGCTTGTGTTCTTGATGTGAGTACTAGATTTCACCATAATAGATATGGTAAGTCCTTCTCCCTTATACTAAAAGAAAAATACTATAAAAATATATGTATGAATTAATAATTATTACCATTCTTAAAATACTAGAAAGATAATAATAGCAGCGGAAAAAAACTCCACTAATGTTTCATTAAGCATGGGTTTACTATATAACTGCGTTTTCAGAGGGGGCTATTTTAGAGATGAAATCTCTATTTGGAGCTTGATTATAGAGCTCACTATTTTTAATCTTACTTTTTCATGCTTTGACAATTGGAAAAAGAGCAACACCCCCTCCTCCTCTTCCCCCCCCCTCTCCCCACTTCCAATGTCAAACATATCAAAGATTAGTTTTATTTGGTTATTTTTATCTTCCAAATTCTGGATAATATTCTGGCAGTATGAAAAAACCACAGTTTTCTTATATACTACTTCCCTGAACCTATTTTGAAAATGCTATACATATTGAGAGTATTGATGGAATAGTATGTAATTATGTACATCCATCAACACCATTTCTTCTCCTTTTTTTCTTAGCATAGAGATTTAATCCCGTAAGAAATGTAAGCCATGAATCTTTGAAGGCAAAACGTTCAATATATTTTTATAAGTGTTTCAAAGAGTACTAAATCACTAAATTTCACTTCCTTATATGGATTAACTTTAAATATAATTACCTTCCACTATTTTTAACTAAGTACTTAACATTAATGCAAAACTACAGCTAGTGAATTCAGCAACTGAACACTGGCTTAATTTTCACATGGTGAAAATAAAATGTGCTATCATTAAAATATCAAGAAATTAATCCCATGCAGTAGTATAAACCACATAGTAACAGTAATTACTTAACAGAAATTTAAAGGGCAGTAATTAAAAAGAACAAACAAAATCTTGATCAGACTCATCATTTACTCACCTGTGGTTTGTTGTTTGTGAAGCAATGTTTGCAGACACAATGTAATTTATTATTTTGAAACTAATGAAATTTTCAATTTTCAATGTTATCAAAGAGCTATTCTCTGTTTTTTATAGTTGAAGAATCTTTCTTGTATGCAAGAAGAGTTAAAGCCATTTCAAAAATGCCACATCCAATGTGTAACTGAATAGTAGGATTTTATTAGTTTGCAACAGAAAAGAAAAATTCTGATAGAATAACTTTAGAGACCTCATTTGATTTTAAAGAGAGAAAAAGCATATAAATAGTACATTGAAAGTAGATGCTATCATGAAACAGGCTGATTTTATGTTGAAAAGATGGTGTGTATGTCAGGAAATTTGCACGCACATTAGAGAGAATCAGGAGAGAACTGGGCATAGTAAAGGGGACAATACCAACCTGAAGAACTGCAAAATGTAAATGTACCTTGTTTGACTCACTATCAAAAGGTCTAGATGTATTTTGAGGGCATGCTTCCATTCTGCATGACACCATAACCTTGTCCCTTTCAGTATAAAATTCGTGATACATGAAGAGTCATAAATTAACATTATTTTCCTTATCCATGACTGTAAAAATGCTCTATGAATCTTCTCAACAACTGACCAAATTTTTGAGGTAAACTGTGCTGTTCCACCTCCCACTCCAAGCTTTGAAATCTCTATTTAAAAAAAAAGCAGAATTTCTTAAAATATGTAACAATAAGCATGAAAATAGATCAAAAACCTGTAAGGTCATGGTAAGGAAATGTAGTGCATAGTCAGTGGTAAGGGCAGCAGGTCATGATGAGGGATTGTGATTCATGGGAAATGTTGGGACTTGGCAATGGTATTTGGGAAACAGGAGAGCCTTGGCCCAAACCCAAGGGTTTTGCTAATGATTGTTTTGTCAATGCTGTAGTGGATGCAGCCATCAATTCCTTGCTCCACAAGCTTTAGACAGAAAAAGGGTGAGTGCAGTGTAAAGAGAAAACTGTTGCTGTAATCTCCTTGAACTGGTACCCACACAGCCTCCTGCCTTCCTGCTAAGAGGAAGACAAGTTTTCAAGAGATAAAAAAATGCTCTGCACAATGATTACCTTTGTATGGAATGAATATTCAAGGAGATTGCACACTGGGCAATTAGTTTTTTAACCATTTTATTTGTAAATTGTCCCCAGGTGGTTCATATTCATATAGCCAGAAAAGTACATTGTTACATTTTACACTGTCATATGCTATCAAAGTGCTGGTAAGTGTGATATTTAACCTTTCCCTTGCACTATTATGTCTGTGATGGCAACGTATAAGGCACAGGATTCGTTCAAAAGTTTGAGCAGTCTGTTTGATTTTGCAAGAGGAGCATTTTTGTGGGTAACTTTTGAAAGGAAATGAAAGAGAAACAGCTACATCCCAAGCCCATAAATTCTACACTAGCCCAAAATAAAAAGTTTCTTTATTTAAAGGAATTCCTGTTACAAACTATTATTACAGAATGTGATAAAATCATCTAAACAAGGAAAGGTCCTGCACTATCCAAACACTTACTGCCATGTAATTTCTACAGCACTGACTACAAAGGACAAAAAGTACTGCAAAGCAATCAACACTTTGATAAAGAATAGGAATTGAAAGGGAGCTTAAAAAGGCAAGAGTCTATCCTTCCATGATCCTTTTGTTACCAATTGGTCCATTCAAAAGGACCAACATGGTTATATTTTTGACAGTTTTCTTTAAGTTCCAATCAGCAGAAGTTGCTGTGCCACAGTCTCTGGAGCAGACTCCAGACTAATCTAATCTCTTCTGCTCTAAGAAAAGTCTCAGTTCATATACAAGTGTAGTATTGGAACTAAGGATCAGGTACCTTAGTGAAGATTTTGTCACTAAATTAAATTAGATGAGAAAATAAAGGAAATTCAGAAATAAACCACGGGTTTTTCCTGCTTCATCTCCTACAGTTCAGTAGTTTTAAGTCAGTGGAGGAAGTTTACTTCCATTCAATGATTTTCAGTTCAGCACCCCACGATAACAATATATAAACCAGGATGGTTTGCCATTACATTTCCATACCACTAGCAACCAGCTTTCCATATTTCAGTGACAAAACAACTTTTCTCACTCTATGTCAGTGGTTCTGTATTCCAGATACAGAAGACAGAGACATTCAGAGACTGCCAGAGCAAACATTTAAGTATAGCCTCACATGCTAGGAGGACAAGCATCATATTTTCAGCAACAAGTGTCCCATGACTTACAGAGCTGAGACAGAGCACATTGCTCCTCCACAACACGGTCTCACAGTATGAAGCCTAAAGAGAGAAGGGAAAATCTAGAACGGGACATTAGAAGATCTGAACTACAAATGAAATACAGATGTTTTGTTGTAAAGTTTTGGATCTGGAACCTCTTTTTGTCTCAGGGGAGACCTTTAAAAATGCTGAGTATTATAATAGGGTATGGTATGACCAGTCTATTGTAAAGTAAGTACAATATATCCTAAGTTATTGCCATTTCCTTATTTACAAGAATACCTAGTACTGTTATAGCACATTCATTTCTTTCTTCTTACAGTACGTGAAGAGTGTATTTGGTAAAGTTCTCTAGATTCCTGACATTTATGCTCCAGGTACTTCAGAAGATTTGTGGTCTTTGATGCTTTAAAAGAGACAAGATAGAGACACTTTCAAGTTTGTCCTCTGCTTAACTGTTTCTCTCATAATCTTTTCTTCCTTTTTTAGTATCTTGATAAAGGCAGTGTCCTTATGGTTACTCTATTTTAACAATCACAATGAGTATTTTCTAAGTCTCCTGAGAAAAACAAGCCTAAGCAGATATAGTTCATGCATAGATGAACAAGTTTATGTCCATCTATATCTGTTCCATAAAAGCTTTTCCACTCATAAGGCAGTTTCAGGTAGACCTGATTGAAGCATAGATAACTCACTGGTATCAATGTTTTGAGTTGTTCATTTGACAATACTTCAAAACGTTACAAGAGACTCCTGTGCTGGATATCTCCATACATTATTGTATCTTATATAAATAATGGAACTTAATTTACATGGTAAAAAATGATGAAGAACAATGTTATATGTGCAATTATGTTTGTAAGGAATGATTTCCTTTCATTTATTTAAAACCCTGAGCATTTAGTTTATTTAAAAATATTCCTTATGCGCACATCAGTACCTTGAATTTACATTTTTTCCCTTATTTTTCATATTGTGTCACTTGTCCAGGCTCTCCATTATCCCTTTCCCATAATATCTTAAAGAACATCTAGCCAACAGCTAATTCAAGATAGGATGATGGCAACTAGATCCTGCATGTTATAGAATCATAGAATCATAGAATCAAATGGGTTGGAAAAGTCCTCCAAGAGCATCAAGTCCAATCCTTGGATCCAATACCGCCGTGGTTACTAGGTCATGGCACTATGTGCCAAATCCAGTCTCATCTTAAAAACCTCCAAAGACAGTGAATCCACCACCTCCCTGGGCAGCCCATTCCAATGTCTGATTACTCTCTCCATAAAAAATTTCTCCCTAATATCCAACCTAATCTTCCCATGGCAGAGCTTAAGACCGTGCCCCCTTGTCCTACTGCTGACTGCCTGGGAGAAGAGACCGACGCCCACCTGGCTACAACCTCCTTTCAGGTAGTTGTAGAGAGTGATGAGGTCTCCCCTGAGCCTCCTTTTCTCCAGGCTGAACAGCCCCAGCTCCCCGAGCCTCTCCTCACAAGACTTGTGTTTCTGTCCCTTCACCAGTCTCATTGCTCTTCTCTGGAGCTGCTCCAGTACCTCGACATCCTTCCTGAACTGAGGGGCCAGAACTGGACACAGCACTCCAGGTGTGGCCTCACCAGCACTGAGTACAAGGGAAGAATCACTTCTCTGGACCTGTTGGCCACACTTTTCCTGATCCAGGCCAGGATGCCATTGGCCTTCTTGGCCACCTGGGCACACTGCTGGCTCCTGTTCAGCTTCCTGTCAATTTAAACTCCCAGGTCCCTTTCTGCCTGGCTGCTCTCCAGCCACTCTGTCCCCAACCTGTAACATGGCATGGGGATGTTGTGGCCAAAGTGCAGGACCCGGCACTTGGCCTTGTTGAACCCCATCCCATTGGAACCAGCCCAACTCTCCAGCTTGTCCAGATCTTTCTGAAGAGCCCTCCTGCCTTCCAGCAGATCAACAGTCCCCCCCCAGCTTGGTGTCATCTGCAAATTTGCTAATGGTGGACTCAATCCCTTCATCCAGATCATCAGTAAAGATATTAAACAGAACTGGGGGGACACCACTAGTGACTGGCCACCAACTGTTTGTAGCACTGTTCACCACCACTCTCTGGGCCTGGCCTTCCAGCCAGTTCCTCACTCAGCACAGGGTGCCCCTGTCCAAGCCTTGGGCAGCCAGCTTTTTCAGGAGTATGCTATGGGAGACGGTGTCAAAGGCTTTGCTGAAGTCTAGATAGACCACATCCACAGCCTTCCCCTCATCCATCAGGTGGGTCACCTGATCATAAAGGGAGATCAGGTTGGTCAGGCAGGACCTGCCCTTCCTAAACCCATGTTGGCTGGGTCTGATTCCCTGTCCATCCTGTAGGTGTCATGTGATTGCACTTAGGATGTTCTGCTCCATAACCTTGCCAGGCACTGAGGTCAGGCTGACGGGCCTGTAGTTTCCCAGGTCCTCCTTCTGGCCCTTTTTGTGAATGGGTGTGACATTCACCAACTTCCAATCATCTGGGGCCTCCCCAGTGGGCCAGGACTGTTGGTAAATGATGGAGAGTGGCTTGGCAAGCTCTTCTGCCAGCTCCCTCATCACCCTAAGATGGATCCCATCTGGTCCCACAGACTTGTGAGGATCCAAGTGGCTCAGCAGGTTGCAAACTCTTTCCTCCTGGATTACAGGGGGGCTATTTGGCTTCCTGTCTCTGTCTACCAGTTCCGGAAGCCAGTTGTCCTGAGGACAACCTTACTGTTGAAAACAGTATGTTTTCATGTCCTCCTCAAATTGCTTGAGCTCACTTTTAGCTTGTATTACTTCCACTCAAATTGCTGTCTTTGTTGTCTTACCAGTCTAACACGGTCTTATCAGATGAAACCACTAATTTTAATAAGTTCATGGTATAATAACTAAGAGAAAAATGTGCAAGAAGTGTTCTGAGCCACTACAGAGACCATTTGTTGGTAAAACTCGTATAAAGAAATAGATATCACAGTCAACCATTTCTATTGCTCATTCCTCATTTTCAGTGGTTGCCTTTATTTAAGACTAGAGGTCTACAGGGCTCAGCTGCCATGCAGCTTAATCTGGTCATGAAGATACATGTTCCTGAATGTGCATATACTATTTTAAATTTGTGAAAATACATACACATGAATGTAGAGTAATCATTCTTTTCTTCTGGTCTCACGTGACCATTGAGGATATTGTTTCCAACTTTTCACTGAATGTGCACTTTGTCATATATGCAAATATTTCTGACTAGTTTTTTCTTTTAGTTCTGTTACTCTGCAAAGGCTCCTTTGCCTGCACAGAACAGTGCAGTCTGTGTACCCCTCTGCCTCTGGCCAGCTGTAACCTTAACTTCCCATAAACACAGGTCTTTGGCTCTGTACCATTCTTCAGGACACTGATCCACCCACTGGCATTGTCTTACAGGGGAGGCACTGTGCATTAGGAAAGAGGCTGACTCAAATTGCTTCTTCAGGAGCAAATTGGGAGCACTAGATTGAGAACCTGTCTTAATTTTCTCCCAGCAGCAGTCAGGCATAGCCCCTTTATTCAACCAGAACCGCAGAGGGTTATTTCAGACTTAACAGCAACATATGTTAATAAATTGTGTTTATAGAGGTGCAAATTCCACAACAAGAGGAAAAAAAAAAGAAAAAGAAAAGGCCTTTGAATATTTTAAAGCTTTTATCTTAGTAGCCACACTTTTACCCACAAAATCTCCTCTGTAATTGACTTTTATATGGGCCTGCTAATGTGTTCTGAACTCCCATCTCTTAACTATGGCGTAGAAGCTATTTAACAGATAGCATTTTCAACACCTTTGTCCGTACAAACAAAGTATGTTATTTAGCAAATAAAAAAAACCCTAGTAATCCCACAATCAGACATTGAACAATCTCAGTGCTCCTGAGCACCATTTCCTCATTCACTCATTCAAACTTTTTTATTTTTCCTTTGAGTTTCAGTTGCTCCTAGGGCAGCTGGCAGGACTCACTACGCAGCATATCGTGGAGACACTCCTTGCTTGTGCCAGCAGAAACAGTGGGAAATGCTCCATCCTGAGTTCATTTTGGTACTTTCTCATAGGAATAAGCAGGAGGGAAGGGCTTTTTTAGGAAGAAATTCTCTACTGTGAGGGTGGTGAGACACTGGAACAGATTGCCCACGGAAGTTGTGGATGCCTCAGCCCTGGCAGTGTTCAAGACCAGGTTGAATAAGGCCTTGAGCAACCTGGTCTAGTGAGAAGTGTCCCTGCCCATGGCTGTGGGGGTTTGGACTAGATGATCTTTAAGATTCATTCCAACCCTTAACATTCTATGATTCTATGATTTTTGGCCAGCTTTGCTTTTGTGTCCATTCTCTGCTTATCCATAACAACACAGGTTTCCAAAGGCAGAGTGATGCTGACTGTCAGCTTGTAGTGTGGGAGCCCTGCAGGAGCCACAGCAGCAGTTACACCTGAATGCATTTGCTTCAAATGTGAGGCATCATTTCAAGGTGGGGAGTAGACTGTGAGATGGGAAGAGAAAAACGTTAAGATTGTTTCAAAGATAGAGGCAGGGCTGGCCTTAGCAAATGAAATGACTTGAGCAATATGAACACAGAGTGTGCCCTGGAGAAAAAAAAACAAAACATCAGATAGGGCTGGGGGTTAGGAGAAAGCCTCTGAGAGCCACCAAGTCATTGTAATAAAGTCCTGGGTGTGATGACATTGTTGTAAGGGGTGACAATCTTTCAGATACAGAGCAATGCAGAGGCCTGGTGCCCTGTGCAGGACTACAGGGCACACAGCTTTACACATAATGCAACCCTTCTCAAGGAGGTGTCATAAAATGCTTCACAGCTGGTTTTACATGATACACGTGCAACATATCATGCACTTTGCTTGTGGGAATTCCTCCACTGAGGACAGGTCAAAACAACCTACCTATCACAGCCATAATCTACGAGTGTTGCTGCCTGTGAAGACCAAAATTCTCTCGTACAATTCAAGGAAACTGAAACTGTCAGAAAGCTCTAGTGCAACACTAGTCCAGAGACAGCCTATCCATATAGGATAGGCTCAGAAGAGGAATCTGTAAAAGACACATGCCATGCTCCTGAAGTAGAGGATTTTGAATTATGGGTCAAACATGCTGGCAGAGGCCACGGTAGGCCAAATTCAGACACCAGTAAGGCAAAAGCAGAGGTGTTTGATGTAGCCCCCTGCCCTCTTTGGAAGCAAGAATGATGTACCTGATAATGCAGTAACCCAAAGCCCTTTACTAGAGTCAGGAAAAAGGGTGAAAAGAACTTAACAAAGCAGTGTTGAAATTAGGGAAAGACACCTCCATTGCTGTAAAGATGAGGGGGATTCCAAAAAAGTACATTTGGATTATCCAAGGAAATACTGCGGATGAGTGCAGTTATTAGATGCTAAGAACATACAAGATGTATTAAGGAGAGAGCCCTAATATTCCTGTATTGCAAAAGAGCAGGAGAAAATTCAGTAAATTCGTCTCCTCATATCATGTCACACATAAACTTGACACCCTACACATCCTGAGGACCAAAGTTTTGCACTACATAGGACAGAGACAATACTTCTCATAGCCTTTGGTCCTATTGTCAAAGCACTCTGAAGATTGCTGGAGTGAAGCTCCTATAGAGCAGACTACAACACCCTCCATTACTACAAGTCGGCATTACTTGTTTAGAATTATTTATGGGAAACACAAAGGAAGTAAAATGTTATTTTTCCTTCTCTTTAGGTAAAGATACACTCCCTGCTGATCAGATGAAACCCTTTCAACATCACAGATGCAGGAGCTTATTTCTTGTCGTGGACATCAGGTGCAATAACATGGCCACAACCTTTCCATAAAATGTGTGCTCAGCAATACACCAAACTGGTGTTTTAAATGGGTGGTATGTCCATTGGGGAAAACTGCATATAAAAACACCATTTCAGGTGGAGCCTTTGGATATGCAAGAACAACAGACAGAGTCCACTGGTGTGAACACACATCAGGAATTCAGACAGAAGAAAATTTATGAAGGAAGGACACAGTTTCTAAATTTTCACTTATTTTAAGGAGTACCATGCTTCAAAGCTGCAGAGCTGTTCTGTAGTAAAGCTGCTCTGCTAAAATGCTAAACAAAATCTGTTTCTTTGAAGTCAGCAGGAGTCCTTGAAGATCATTTCAAATGCAGTGTGAGTCGTGCAAGGAATGATCTAGGGCCTTGATCACAACACATAGGGAGGGACTGAAATACTCTTCTTACATATAAATATGAGTAAGATGTGTAGGACATAAGGATTTTCATGCAGCCCAGTTATTGAGGCTGAAGTGGACAAGTGTACAAGTTTTGATAGTAACAAAAAGTCCAGGAAAGGCTGAATCCAGGGAGAAAGGTCTGATTCTTTAATTAGAGCAGAAGTGAATTAGAATTCCTTGGCTGAGGAAAAGACAGTTCTTGTGATGGGATTTGGAAATAGTCAAGAGTAATTATCAAGTGTTTGGCTTCAACAAGGAACTGTAGAGGAAAAGGCAAAGTTTCTATTTTCAGTGTTCATTTAACATAACCCTTTATTCTGTTTGCAGCCCACATGATGACGCAACATCCCTCCATTTATATTCCTAGATTTTGAATCATAAATACATTAATTCACCTCTTAATTATTCATCTAGGAGTTTCTTTGTTGGGATCTCAGGAGTACTGTATTAGGCATTTCTTTTGTAAAACGCAGATTTAAAATGTAAGAGGAATGAAGATTTAGTCTCTTTTCTAAAACTACAGAGAATTTTAGTGAAAACCATATGAAAATAGACAAACCTTCAATTAAAAAAAATGAGTTTCCAAAAACACAGACTGCTAGACTCATGTTCTCTCCATGTCTCTTTTCAAATATGTATCTAGTCTTTTCAGATAAAAATGGAATAGGAGAAAGAAAAGTGTAACTTCAGAACATTGTAAAAATAAGTAAGACTTCAGTAAAATTCTGATAGATATATAAAACAATGATTTTTCTTTTTATATCAGAAAGATTTTGTAAAAAATAGAGATTTATTAGCTTTGGAGTTTCTTTCTCACATTTCACAATATGATCAAGAGACCCTATGAAATTTTTTGAGGACATATTTTGTCATAAAGAGAGTGCCTAAATAGATCTTATCACCTTGTAGAAAAATGACATTAAAAACAGTGTAATAGGCACTAAGAACTGTGTACCATTTTATAACGCAGTATGGTAGTATATGGTTTAGATTTGTTGGGAAACACATTTTATAGCTCTTTATTTAATGAAGCCTTCACTGTTATCAGTTTTATTATGTTCAATGGGGTTCTCAGTACAAGAAGTACATAGGCCTGTTGGAGTGCATCCAGAGGAGGGTCATGAAAATGATCAGAAGGATGGAGCACCTCTCCTATGAAGACAGGCTCAGAGAGCTGAAGTTATTCAGCCTGTTGAAGAGAAGGCTCTGGGGAAATGTTATTGTGGCCTTCTGGAAATTACAGGGGGCCTCCAAGATAAATGGAGAGAGCAGGATTTTTTATCAGGGCCTACAGATATAAAGGGGGATAATATTTTTAAACTGAAAGAGGACAGTTTTAGATCAGATATTAGGACAAAATTCTTTGCTGTGAGGGTGTTGAGGCTCTGGAACAAGTTGCCCAGAGAAGCTGTAGGTGCTCCATCTCCAGAATTGTTCAAGGCCGGGTTGGATGGGGCTTTGAGCAAACTGATCTAATCAAAGCTGTCCCTGCCTATGGCTGTGGGGTTGGAACTAGATCATCTTTAAGGTCCCTTCAAACCCTAACTACTCTGTGAATCATTCTATAATAATGGCAAAAACAACTGTTCACCCTCTTCCCAACTCCAAGAGTCCATGTGGCTTTACACAGAACTGAAGCTGAAGCAAAAAGAAGTCCCAAAGAAATTTGGAGGGTCAGGGATTTCTTCAGGGCAGAAAGACAAAAATTAATCAGACTACAGACTTAACTATTAACTTTTTCCCTCGACAAACAGTGTTCAGTGATTCACTCAGTCATATTTTCTGAATGAAAGGAAAATCTACCATCACAATCTACTAGGATAAACAACATAGGTACCTCAATGCTCTATTTCCCTAAGCATCTAAGCGATAATTTTATCTGAGCTACTTCTGAACATTAGTAAAAAAGTTTGGTAAATCTGGATGTGATTAAGAGTGTACTTCTTTTTTAAAATAAACACATTGAAAAGTCTGAAACTCCCTTTCAAAGATCAAAGAATCTCCAGTTACAAAACAAAAAAATAAAAAGAATCTCACTTGGATCATCAGTAGTCCTTCTACTTGTCTACAAGGATACATATACTGGAACATCTTGCAGGTTTACCACCTGGGTATGTTTACATGCAGTTTTATCATGCCATTGCAGAGGTGTCATTTTATGGAAAACTATGTGATATGCATTAAAGTTCTTGCTAAGCATTAGATAGTACAAGAATAGATCAAGATGACAAGATCGAGCATCCCTTAAGTGACATCACAGAGTGACTATATTTATATAGTGTACTTTCCTTTCCTGAAGGCTAGGGTATTTTGCCTATGTTTTGTGACAGAGAAAGCACCTCCATTAGAAAGAAAATTACAGACCAGGCTGAAAGCTGTACTTTGTATCTATTATCCAAGCAGACCTAGGTGACCAACTTGTGGTTTTATCCCTAATGAAACACAAAGAAATTTTCAATGCTCAGTATGTATTCTATCTCAAACTGGAAATCAGGCTTCTTCAGGAACGCTGTAGTTATTCATTGCTATATCATCCACATGTGCAATCAGCCTGTGTGTACATAGACCATTGAAACATCTACCCATGCAGATTATATCCACCTATACATAGGTAGATCTACCACATTAAGTTTTTTTTCAGGTTACAATAATGATGCAAAAGCGTTTCTGGGGGAAGGCCTTCTACTGACAGTGGCTGAAAAAAAGAGAAGTGAATAAAGTGGAAATGCTGTGCTTACCAGCTCCCACTGTTCAGGCCACAGAGGGTCACTGAACTGCAGTTCATTTTCTATTCCACTCTCTGACTCCAACACTTTGAAGACTGCTGTAGGGATGTAATCATTCTTCTCGTGCTCGAGTGAAAACCACACAGAAAGATCAGTCATTTGCCTGCCCTGTTATTCACCCTCTTCCTCTTTTCATTTCTTTTCTGCTGTTTTAATATTTTTTTAAAGATCACTATTTCTTTGAAACAGTTTGAAATTTAGATTTATTAGTTAAAAAGATCTTATGACAGCAGCTGATTGTTCTCTGAATTCTATATGTTATACACCACATGGTATCTTTTTTATGATTTTTTTTGAGGTTCAGTTCTCCAGAAATTCCCCAGAAATTCTGTTTTCTAAAAGCTCAGGTTTGTTCTGAATAACCTATATTATCCATCACAGATTATAAGTTTCATCAATGAACAAAACTGACATCCAAAGTTACAAACATAAACACAGAATAAAGGGACAAAAATGTTGTGAAAACTTCATATGCATATTTTCTAATTTTTTTTGCAATGGGATGATTTGACACCACAGCTAAGATGACTTTGGTATGTGTGATGGAACTATCAGTCTTGGAAAAATAATTTTTTCTCTTTCATTTTTCTGCATTTGCAGAGTAAGACACTGGGATCACAAAACATCTAGGTAGTGGAGGACAATTCAAGAGGGAAACTGTAAGACTGTGCAGACCCACTCTTACCATTGTAGTTTTTTTCATGGTGGTACTCCTAATCCCGACACAAACAGAGCAGCCCAAATGACTGCATCTTCATGGTAGGGTTATGGAGCAGGATGTGTTCATACTGCTGATGAATAAACCTTGCTGCATAAGGCTGAGCAAGCCTTGTGGCACATCATATGGTGAGACCCATTCTCAGTCTGTGGGACCATGATGTTACTGAGCTTCTGAGTGCAGAGTTTGACTCAGAGAATGCACTTTGTTGCTGTTACTACTATCATGGTCACTGCATTTCATCCTTTTGGATGTTCAGCTACAAGACTCAGTCTAAATCAGAGTACAGACACAATTTAAGCATACAAAATAAAGGAATCTTGGGTAAAAGGGAGGTGGGGTAGGACTTATAAGTGCATGGGGCCAGACTCTGCCTCACTCTGTGATTGCGCCTGGGAAATGGGTTACTTGCTAGATATTGTGACCAGACTCAAACCTGTGCTAGGGAAGACCCTGTGACTCAGGAATTTAGGCAATTCTGTGATTTCATTGTGGCTCAGACATCTAGATGCCTGATCTGTGAAAAGAAAAGGAAGATGCAAAAAAATGAAGACACAGAACAGAAAAATGTGATGTCTTCATGGCTGGAAAAAAAATCTTCAAGCATTAGCAAAATGGTGTCCATTTCTACTTATTATAAATGCTTGTCCTTGCGTTACTTTAATTCATTTAGCTGTATTAGGAAATCATCCCCCAAACCCATGAAACACCTGAAATGTTCATTCCTGTAACACAGCAACAGGCTCTTAAAACATTTTTACTAGACTATTGTTCTTACAATTTTTACCATCCCTTGTCAAAATAAATCAAACCATGATAATCTCCATAAGCGCTTTAAAAGGATTAAAATTATGGGGAATCATTTTATATACCAAATTACTTTGTATATTTCTATTCTCTTGAATGAGAGGGGGAAATGAATTGGAAATCAAAAGAGGGAATTGCTCTTTTGATATCAGCATTTTCTTTTCTATGTGCGTAATTAAATAGATCTTGGAAGAGTGAGACACAGAAAAGAGAGGAAAGAGAAAAGAAAGGAGAAAGGGACAAAGGTAAGTGAGGATGAAAGGTATTCTATGGTCAGAATTAAAATATTTATGCATCTTCTTAAATCTCTGAAAGATACAGTCCATCAGGTTCTCACCTCAGGATTTCTGGAGGCTCCTGAAGACCACAGCAAAGTCTGGGGAACTGTCTGGATGACTTCAGTGCTACTGTTGCTAACACTCCAGATAAAAGTGCCAGTCTGGATGGTGAAAAGAAAGAGAGGAGGACAGGAGACCAGAGGAGTGCGTGGTTAAAGCTTTCCTATCATTGACTCTTTTTTCTCTGCTTATGGACAAGTTCCCAAGGGAACTGGCACAGAGGGCAGAGTCTACACAGCTGCTCTGAGCTGTTATTGGTCTCAGGTATAAAAACTTCTCTACCTGTGGAGGCCTATGCTGCTGAGCTATGTGCTAAGCAAATATCAAGGCCATTGTCAGATCTACGCTCTTAGAATAACACCTTATGTCTTCAAGCGCTATAATTTTATAATATCAAGAGGAATGACTAGGATGAAGAGGCAGAAAAAATATTCTGTATAAGACGAGAGAAATCTCACAATTGCTACCACTAGTTCTAAGGGTGAACTTCAGCTTCCCAGTCATCTGCTGAAAATAAAACACTGTAGAGAGGAATGAGTCCACAAGGTTCCTGAAATGTGTGGAAAAGAACTGCCTGACACAGATGGCAAGGGAGACAACAAGGGAAGGATCCACATTGGACCTGCTGTTGCAAACAGAGAATGACTGGTGGGAGATGTGATGGTCAGAGGCTCTCTTGGGCAAGGAGATCACAAAATAATAGAATTTTCAATTCTTGGAGAAGTAAGGAGGGGGCCAGCAGAACTGCCACACTGGACTTCCAGAGGGGCAGACTT